>NC_142087.1:55704299-55954299 GCF_054644295.1 Miniopterus natalensis
GGCCACTGTGGTTCTAAAGAAGCTTCTTCAAGCAGCTAAAATCAGCCTCATCAAATGATGCAGCCAGAGCAGTTTTGAATGGAGACTGGTGTAAAGGTAGATGAAGGGAGACAGGAAGATACCCCAAGGAGGGAAAGAGATGGGCAAGGTAGAGGAGACAGAAATGCCTAGGGCCACAGGAAAGCTCAATCAGGACAGCCCAGTTTCCAGTAGAAAATACATGGTGAAGGACTTCAGAGTGAGCAAGAGAAGGGCCTATAGAATCTAACTGGAGGTGCTTATATTTATATATAATAAATGCCTAATAGATTATGGGGAGGATTCTTGTGGAATATTGGTAAATCAATGCACTTGAATTGTTTCTTGTCAATGTTTCAGAATCCTGGGTTATGGATTTTGATATTAAATGTAACTTCAAATAATATTTGAGGACATTTTATACCATGTTTTTATTAACAGAATGTAGTGAGCAAGCCACCCAATTTTTTGTTGTTGATTGGACTACTTAAAGCTATGTGACAACTGGCTTTAAATTGGTGACTATCATTATTTAGCTATATATCAATATTTAAATACATATAATTAATATATGATGGAAGAGACAGTATGAGTGCGGACATGACATTAAAGTGAGATAAATAATCACATTGACTGTTACAAAGTGAATTATGAACAATGAACCTCTTGACTATCCTTGAGCTAGTCAAACGTATCCAAGTTTCTTTTAACTATTATATATAGCTTGGCATGCCTTTTCCTTATTTCTTTTCTTCTTCTCCCACCACAGGATGCTACACAGCTCTGGGCTACTATCACCTGTAATCACAGCCTCCCTCTTAGCACCTCAATCAACCACTTCAGTATTCTGGTTTATTTTTTCCTGAAAACTTCTGTAAGTTCATCCCAGAATGCATAACACTACCAATTTGTACTCAAGTGGCTACATTTGGGCAATGAGCCTTTATTGTACTTTATAAGTTTAAGGAATTCTAGATGTTCACAACATACTCTACAGATTTCTTACTCATTTAAAAGATTCTGGTTAGAATGGCCGGACATGGCTCAGCGGTTGAGCATTGACCTAGGATCCAGGAGATCACGGTTTGATTCCTGGTCAGGGCACATGCCCCTGTTGCAGGCTCAATCCCCTGTTGGGGGTGTGTGGGGAGCAGCCTATCAATGACTCTCTCGTCACTGATGTTTCTATCTCTCTTTCTCCATCTCCCTTCCTCTCTCTGAAATCAATAAAGATATATTTAATAAATAAATAAAATTAATAAAAAATAAATTCTCTGGTTATTAGAATTAATTTCAAAGGTTTTTAGTGTACTTTCTAGAAGTTCAATGAGAACAATGTCCTAGAAATTAGGACTCCAAGCTTCTCTTCCTAGTTATATCTCAAATTATGCCCTGCCCAGCAGTTTATTTCATCCCAAGAACATATCTTGCTCATATATAGAGAAATGGCTTTTTTAAAAATAAATCTAGCATCCTTTCCAGCTCTCATTATAAGTGTGTGTTTATTATGGTTTAAGCTTAAAAGTGAGACAAAGCAACCCAGACATAAAGCCCCGCAAGTGTGTGCACTATACATAAACACTTTATGATTAAAGGTCAAACATGTAAGAGAATAAGAATGTTAATGAACTAGATTATACCAGTGACCATATCACTATCCTACATAAAGCTTGTTGATCATCAAATATGAGAGTTTAAAAAGTAGATACTAACAACTTTTTTCAAGGAATCTTATAACTTGAAATACCATTGACCAAAACTACCTTAAAAACACAAAACTGCTGACACATATTTTAAATTGTCAATAAATCAATAGGTTAAATGAACACCAAGCAAGAACAGGAATAAAAGTGAATTGTTACCCATAATGTAAAAAAATTAAAATAACAAACGAGTAAGAAACAATGCCCTGTTCCATGTTCCCCAGAATCAAAGCTTAAAACAAGAATTTAAATGAAAGTAGTTCTTGGTGGAGGTGATCTCAGTAGGGAGCAGAAGCAGAAAAAGAATGGAAGTCCATCGCACATGCACAATTGGACCAGTTACTGCTGTGGCAAGTGAAGTTCCATACCACTGGGGAGCTGGGAGCCAGTACAGAACACGCCTCCAAATTATTCCAACCCAGGTGCAAGGCAGCAGCATATTTATCCTTCCACTCTCCTCAATCATTGTTTAAGGACAGATTCACAGAGCACTCAAATCTAGACAAAGACTATGTTTGAAATATCTCAATACCCTTGCTATTGGAAAACCTCAACCCAAGTATATTAGACTGAATCAACTTAATTTTTTCTCCTCACATTGCAAATACTGGTCAAAAAATCCAATTCATTTTCATGAAATCACATGCTTGGATATTTCTGAGACAGAACTAGAATCAAAATTTTCTCACTCATGGGTTAGAATTTTACATTTTATATCACAAATGCCAGTTCTCCAAGTGTGATGTTCAAGGGAGTAATATCAGCATCACTTGAAAACTTGTGAGAAATGAAAATTCCTGGGCCCTCAAAACTCAATGAGTTAGTCTCAGCTGACCATTTTAAGCTGTCAAAGACACTCTGATACATGCTAAAAATTTAGAACCACTGATACCTGCTGCTAAGATTTTATCTATCCAGAAATAGGAAACTCCACTCTTCATCACACACACAGAAACCTATGCCAGGTAAGTTTTTTAAATGCATTAAATGCTGTATTTTTCTTTTCTGGCTGACTTTAAATATATGTTTGTATGTATTCACAATGTATATTTTATCTAATGATTTTCATTAATAAGGCAAAATATTAACATATTTTCCATGTAAAAATAATCTAATGTGGAAACAATTTAGTAAGAATAAAAAGATAGGTATACTGTGTTCAAATTTTTGTGACTTTCTGGGAAATAATTTTTCTCTTTGGGCCCAAGTTTCTTCAACTTAAAAAAAAGTCTTGAACTAGATGATTTTTAAAATTCTATCTAGCTCCATATTTTTCTGCTCCAATAATTGGTTGCAAGTGAAGGATAATTCTAGCAGAATGATGAAGCTGTCCTGTGTATAGTCCTCCATTGTTCTGGCTCCATTGCTGGACAATTTTTTTAAGGAATTGAAAACCCAGAAATTTATAGCATCTGGCTGGGGTTTGAATGATAGAAACTGTCTTCCTTTATGTATGAGATGATATACCAGAGTCTTTGAAGCTGATATATTAGCCTGTCTTGGTCTGAGAAGGCACAGCGTGCGACACACTGCCAATCTCCAAGACCAAGTCATACCAGAGCCAAGGTGTCCTGGTAGACCAGATTTGAGCATTAGGCAGCTGCAAAGAGGGAGTATTCTCTAGATGAGCGATTTTCAACTGACGTGACACAAAAACTTTTAAAACATGCAATACCCAAGTATTTAGTCAGGGGCAATGACCTCTTTCCCCTTAGATTGTGAAATTAAAAAAATGCCAACAGCCAACATAACAATAGACATCCAGTGTGAATCAACCAAAATTTTACATATTTTTTCATCAGATCGATAAAAAATATAGTATCTTTTTTAGCATGCCACAGAATTTTAGTAATTAGTTTATGTGTGCCATGAGATAAAAAAGGTTGAAAATCGTTGCTCCAGACTCATGGCTGACTCTCTGCACTGCTTCCCTTGGCAACTCCTTTTCTGGTCTATCAGAACTTAGCTTTGCAGAACTGTTTCTAATATTTAACTAACATTTTCCCTGATGCAGCTTCAGTCTATTACACTATGTTCTCTTCTTAACAGTGTGAGTCACTGGCACCATCTTAAAGAGGTGCCTTGCTTGTAAATAAGCTAGAATCAGCGTAGTTTCCAACTGATGCACTGCAGCTCATTCCTCCCCCACAGTGAGCAAAGTAACTTTGCAAAGGATGGAATCACTCTTCTTCCTCCAAAGCGTCATCACTGCAGAGCTGCAGGGTAAGCCCGTGCTCAGTTCAGAGGCTTGATGTTAGCAGCCAGACTCATCTGCTGATTCATGGGATCCATTTCAAAGGATCATCGGGACACTCAGAGGTAAGAATGCACAGGCAGAGGAAAAAATGTACATCATGGCAACCTATCCATCTAACCAATTCTCTATTTGGACACAATTGAAATAATGTCTTTTAACTAATCACTAGGAGTTCTCTGGTGAAAAAGCACCTAGCAGACTGTAAGAATGTAATAACTGCTATTTTAATAAGTGATCAAAATTATCAAAGCCTGAGCCCACCCTGGAGTCCTGCTGAGTATCTGAAACATTTCGAAGAATAAAGTCAGGGTTTTATTGGCAGGAGAGCCAGGAAGCCTGGAGACTCTTTATCTCAGGTGGCAGGGTCATTTCAGGCCACTCCAACCTCCTCTGATATATTTTAAGAGACTCATATATACAAATAGAGTTGACAAGCGAAATATTTAATTTTATTTTTATTTGCTAAATCTGGCAAGACTGATACAAGCCAAAGTCTTTTTACTTAAACCGAGAGAGTTGAAGGAAGAAATAAATCATATCCTAACCAGAATAAATAATATGCGTAGAAATAGAAACCTTACAAAAACATTTTAAATTATTTATTCCCTTCCCAGATGAAGCAAGCATTACCTCCATTTGACAGATGAGAAAACAGAGTGGTTGAATGATTTCTCATGGCTCCTGATGCTGAGAAAAGGTATTCTATTCTACCACGGCTCTCTAAAAATCAACGTACAGGATGTGGATGTTTCCTATCTGCTCAGCATCAAAGGTTTCTCCACCCAGGATATAGAACCGGTATTCCCTATGGAAAACTATCCTTATCTCACTTTTGTCCTGGAAGTTTGTACGGGATATACCCTACTGTCAACTCCAGAGATGATCTTTATTGGCTTAATGTATCAAGATATAACAATGGTTGTGATGAATAAGGCTGAGGGATGCTCATGCTCTAAGTTGCTCCTAGCAGAGTAAACTTCACAATTTTTTCTGAACTAGAAACAAGGAAACATATAGCCCCAGGAGCTATCGACAGTCTTGTTGAAACCACAGAGAGAAAGAAAGCCTGCAGAAGATGAGAAAGACAAAAGAATTAGAGATGAGAAATGTAAAAGGAGAAACAAAGTAGTATTCTCAGAGTATGCGAGCTCAGGCGGTCTTGAAGAACTTCACCTTTATTTTGCTAGCCCATCCTCTCACTCACTCTCATCCCAGCTTACACTAAGTGCATTCTGTTTACTCTGAGCCTTCTTTAAATGTAATTTACAATTCTTGGTTTTACACCTTGCAGTGATAACACCCGAATAGCTGAATACAAAACTCTTAAAAGGAGCATGGAAACCAGTTTTGCTTATAGAACAAAGAAACATAAGTTTTATTTTTAGAGAAGAAAAGCTAGAGAAAGGCCAGCTCATTGACAATTCAAGTTGACCTTACCATCTAGCACAATCTCTGTTTTAAAGTCTTTCTCTAGATTCCAGCTTCTTCCTCTTCAAGGAGTGTTTCCTGGTTGAGTGTTTCAATGACCTCTGGCTCAAGCAGCCTCTATTACTGTGTGACCTAGTATAGGAAGAACCGACATAAGGGCAAACTGAAGAGGTTTCCGTCAGACATAGGTTTGCTGCTGTTCATGGAAATGACTGAACATGTAGCCATGACTACCCCATATTTCTGGGTTTTTGCAATCAAATGCTCACTAAATTTTAGGGCTGAAAACAAAAATTTGACTAATGTTAGGAGTAAGTGGTGCGTGTAAGAACACATTGTGTTGGTTTTTTGTTTCTGTTACACAAGTAAATGCGTTAAATAAATCAAAAACTCTACCCTGAATTACAGTGTTTAGTAGATAAAAGTTGCATTTGGATTCTAAGCAATCACACCTTTCTCTGAGTCCTTTAGCACTGCCATTTTGATACTTGTCTATATTATATTTTCTCTCACAAGTTTGTATGATTTGCATTATTTAAACTTGCAAAGTTCCACAATCTGGAGGTTTCACTCCTCTTGTATCCTATACAGTGCTTAGAGCATATTTTTACAGGGATGAAAAGTATCAATTCTTGTGTTTGAAAGCCTGGGCTAAATTGCTTTTCTGGTACTTAGGAACTCCTTTCCTAGTTACTCTGTCCTATCATCTATAAAATGGAGATGACAATTGCTGCTCAGACCTCACTGAGTAGCTGAGGATCTCATACAATAATGAACATGAGCTTGTACTTCAATGTAAAGCTGTGAATTGTCCATATTACACCTTCAAATTTCTCTGCTTCTACTCCAATTTATTATTTTTTACCTCTTTTACACCTCTTTGTAAATTGTAGGTAACTGATAAATAGGTAAACTATCTTGTCCAGTAGAGTTTCCAATGGCTTCCCTCTCCACTGCAGAAAAAATAGTTTTGCATCTACAGTATTTGCTATTCAATATAAATTTGTGTTTTTTGGACTTTTCCTTTGAACAGGTTATAATATCTATCTATTCTTGCATATGAGAAATATCAAATCTTTAACACTTTCATTTTTTTATATCTGTAAGAGATGATTTTGCCTTATCAGAGACCTTCCACCAAGGTGACTAATGGGCTCACCTACCAGAGCCAGGTAATCTTCCTCATCAGAAGAGACCATATTGAGGGTGGTTTATGCCTAGGAATGTCTTTTTTTAGGTCCCAGAGGTGATTACAAAGAGGTAATACAACTTTAATGGCTCTAGTTTTCTCTAATGTTAATTTTACTCTCTAATAACTCTGTGTTTTACTATGAATTTAGTTTTATAGTCTGATTATTTGATTATCTCTATAAACATTATTTATAGAAATCTACTTTCTACTGGGTGAGAGACAACAGGGACACTGGTTTATTAATCTTTTTGCTTAGGAGTTGAATTTCATTGTCTGACCACTTTGTCTTTGTTAGATGAGAGACAGAGAATCTGGTTTGTAAATCCTCTCTGTCTCTTTTGAGCTCAAATAAAGTATGAATTTTCCAGTGGGAAGGCTATCAGTCTTATGGTAGACTGGTAACATTTTGTGATTCTTTATATAATTTTGATCCTTGGATGACTTTTAGAGTTGAAGCTCTCTATATTTGTCTGTATTTCCTAGTGCCTATAACTCAGACCTTTACCTCCTATTGTATAGATGCATAATGGTTGCCTTCTTCTAGATGATATTGATAAATTAGGCTCTAAAGTCTTTTAAAGGAATTTGTTTTGGTTGGTTTATAGAGATAAATAAGCACTTATATAAACTGAATTTTTCTCAAATTTTTAGAAAATAAGGAAATCAAACTTTAATACTTTAAATGAGCAAAAAATGTATTTTTACAAAAAAACAATTTAGAAATATTTTGAGAATTCAAGGGAACATAATTTAGATGAGACTGGCAAACGAGACTATTTAAATATTTTTGGTTTAATATAAAGAGCTATGTGTTCTCTGATTTATCAGTATTAAATATAATACAAATGTACATTTTTCTTTTCTGTGTGCATGTTCCCTAAACTAATACAAGTTACCGATCAAATAAGCTAACATTACTTCTCCTTAATGTTCCAGATTATGAAAAATGTAAATCTGTGTTTTGAATCTCTATTAAGATTAATTTTATTCTCACAGTAACTGCGCTTTGTAGTTGTCGGCTTGAAGGAAATGTCTAAGATCTTTAGGTGACTTAAATCTTTAGACTGATATTCAGTCCAGTTAATAAGTACACATTGGTTGGTTATTTAGATCATTTCTAAGTTAGAAAGAGCGCCAGAACACTGATTACTAAACATGATTTTAAGTTTATGTGCTTTTGCTTCTTATTTTTATATGCTACCTAGAGGCTAAATCTTTGTGTCTCTTATGGCTGGTGTTCATTATTGCTACTTTGAGACTTGCACTCTGAGAAATGTGTGTGTCTGTAGAAAGCTAGGCTGTGTGTATGCATGATCTCTGCTTGTCTGCTGAAATTGCCAGTGTCTGTCAGTTTGCAGTCATCTGATTCTATTTTCCTCAGTGAAACAGAAGTTACTTTAGTTTAAAGTCACAGTTTCTATAAGTAAATGAGAGTGTACTAGGAGTGGTAGTGGCAGAAAGGTACAACTTTATATATGAGGTGACAAGATGTCTTCTTGTTTAGTAAGGGAAAAAGAGAATGCATAGTTTTGTTCTAAAGTAAAGCAATTGTTCCAGAATAACAAAACCTGAATGGATATAGAAAGTTGTAGAAGGCTCATAGAAAGGGAATTTTATTCTCTTTGGATTGCAGTGTGTGCAAATAATGAGAGTAAAAGCTATGAGGTATAAAATCTTAGTAAAGTTTGCTCAATTTTGATGGGCTTGTTTTCTTTATTTACTGTGTATCGCCTTGGCCTATGTATATAATTCTGTGTAATCTGCACAGATTATGTTGTACCAGAAAAATTTTCTGTGCTTTGTGGTCACTTTATTATGGCCTTGATTATTTAAAAAACAACAAAACTCCTCACTAGTGAAAGAGCTAAGGCTATTTACAATCATGTCACTTTTTATGTTTATTTTTAAATGCTTTATTGTAACTTTCAAATGAGTAAACAAGTATTATTTCTACCTTATGTGTTTAAAAATCTCATGACAACCATTTTAAAATTATTTTTGACTTTCCTAAAATTGAATCCTAAATGTAAAATAAAATAAAATAAAATAAAATGAAACACTCATACTTTTTGCACCAAAAGTTATCTTTGAGACTTCCTAGAGGGCTCCTGAAAAAAATCACAAAGATTTGTTCTACTTATAAAAGAGAGATGGCAAACTGGGTTTATTTGATATGTTAACATTAATAAATTTTACGAAAGGAATCATCAAATCTGAAGAGATGCTCCTCTTCCTTCGTTAAACTTTTATGGGTATATTATTGTTAATATAAGGAAATTGTATGGTTCCTCTCTAGCCCTAGCTCTCCCAGACATGCTTTTATTTATCAGAGTCCTAGTGCTGCTTTGCCTTATGATATTAGACAACAATGTTTTCTTAATCTTTGTTTCCATGCATGGCTGGAACCTCTTATTGAGTATTCTTACGTTCGTGGTAGTAGGCAGCATTGTTATTTGCATAGATTCCATAAGAATTTACTATCTTTTCACAGGACATAATTGGAAACATTGGTTAATATGGCCAACCCTTTTTCTGGAATGTCATATTTGACAATGAAGCTCATTTAATCAGCTATAACCATCCACTTTGAAGTAACTAAGTTTGCCTTTTTGTCAATGCTTACAAAGTCCCTTTGGAAAAACTAGCCCGGTACCTGGCTTTTGGGTTCCAAGTCTTAAAAGTGAGTAAGAAAGGTCACTCTTAGGCTGGTCCAGGTACCAGCCTAAAAGTAGTATAGGATCTGACAAAGTAAGGCATTTCCCCAGTTTATACTATAGGTGAAATCCAGTAGATAGAGTTTCGTGGCTTGGCTTTCTAGTCTAAAGGGGCTATTAAAAATCTAGTCTGAGATTCCTCAAGCAAATGTCAAGTAAAACAAACATATAAAGGTCTGTGTGGTAAGTCAGCATTCTTGATGCACCTATGTCAATGATCAGGCTAAATCTAATGAGACCAGTCTTATTTTGTAGTCAAGAAAAATAGAGATTATTTTTTTTAAATCCTCACCCAAGGATATTTTCCCCATGGCTTTTCAGAGTGGAAGGAGAGAGACAAAGACATTGATGTGAGAGAGAAACATCAATGTGAGAGAGACATAGATTGGTTGCCTCCTGCACGCTCCCCAACCAGGGCCAGGGAGCAAACCTGTAACCAAGGTACGTGCCCTTGGCCAGAATGGAACCCGGGACCCTTCAGTCAGCAGGCCAATGCTCTAACCACTGAGAAAAACTGGTCAGGGCTTGAGATTATTTTTGATCAAAACAGAAGAGACTGGCCGAGCCACTGTGGCTCAGGGGTTGAGTGTCAACCCATGAACCAAGAGGTCACAGGTTTGACTCCTGTTCAGGGCACATGCCAGGGTTGTGGGCTCCATCCCCAGAAGGGGGGTGTGCAGGAGGCAGCCAATCAATGTTTCTCTCTTGTCGATGTTTCTATCTCTCCATCCCTCACCTTTCCTCTCTCTCTGAAATCAATAAAAAGATATGTTTTTTAAAAAAAACAGAACAGACTGTAGAAAAAATATAATGTACATTTGTATTATAATGGAAAACTATTCATTGTCTACATCACACTCCTCTGAACTGTCTGATTTTAGCCCTGTTAGTCATATTGATCCCTTTTGCACCTGATTGCTAATTTTAAGTAATGGATAGGCAAATTATGTCTTTTCCATAGAGTTTCTATCGACCTTCACTCCCCTTTGTAGAAATAAAACAAGTTTTGCATTCATTTGCAATTCAATTCCTTTATTCCATATAAATGTGTGTGTGTTAACTTTTTCTTTCAACTGGTTTTAATATCTTCCTGGTTTTCACATTAAGACAAAAGTCAAAACTTTAACATATATTTGTTATTTTACATCTCTATGACAGTACTGATTTTATCTTTTTCTGAATGTTTTCATAGTACTAGACAAATGTCACATGCTACTAATCATTGTCATCATTCGTGATCTGCCCCTAGTCACTTCGTAAGGACTGTTAAACAATATTACCAATAATAAAAAATAGTAAGTGCAAAAAACTTTATCATTGTGACTATTTAATTAGGTGTAGATGACTATTTTTCATCAAATTATATATGTTTTATTTCCCTTTAGGTGATTAGAACAAAAATCCCTTTCTATCCCTTTATGAATTGGAAGAGTGATTTGCTAGGTAGGAACATAGCATTTCTCAGCTATATCTTGCATTCACCATTGTCCCTTTGTCCAGGCCCTCATTTGAATAATATGAGTGTCCTGTTTGCCTTGCCTTACCTGTCCTGCATGAGTTCTCAAAAATAAATGTAACAGTTCTGATATTTCTTCTGCCAGCTTTTTTTTCTACTTGGGATGATTTTCATTAGGCCTCGCTCACTTAAGCATGTTTACATTATCTTGGTATTCTTACCTCATGTCCTCTTTCTATTATTTATTTTTTTCCCTTGGTAACCTTTGTTTCTGTAACTTTAGCAGTTTATCTTTTTCTCACTGAGAGCCCCAATTATATTTTTGTGTCTATATTGTTGCTATTGGCAACATTTTAGTATTGCTCTTGGAAAAGTAAATACCCCTAAAATATAGACAGGGATACTGAAATTATTTCTGAGTTGTCCCACATCACATGAAAGATGAACACAAGTAGTTTGTAGTCTTATTGATGAGATAGATTATAATACTCAAAGCAAGCAATGAATAATTTTAGATAGTTAACAGATACTGATAGATAGAGATATTGATATCTATCTATCTACCTATCATCTATCTATCATCTATCTATCATCTATCTGTATCTATCTATCATCTATCTATATCTATCATCATCTATCTATTATCTATCTATACCTATCTATCTATCTATCTATCTATCTATCTATCTATCTATCTATCTATCTATCTATCTATCATCTATCTACATCTATCTATCATCTATCTATCTATATCATCTATCTATCTATATCTATCGATCATCTATCTACCATCATCATCTATAGTCTGTCTATCTATATCATTGCTGAGTTGCTGTTTCCTAGGTTTCAGATGAGAGTGCTTTGGACTAGAACTTGAATGGTAAGTTAGTCTGAAGTGGTTTTATGGTCCTTGAGGTGATTCGAATGATGCTTATTATTGTGGGTGGATATGTAAATCATAGACAATGAAAGTAAAAGTATGACTCAGTGTGCAAGTACCAAATGGGATGCAGGCCAATTTGAGAAGGAGATGCTTGAGTGGCATCTATATCTGCCATGTGCCAAGCCATGGCCTGGGCCAGCTCTTTGAACTTTATTTTCACATTCATGTACTAAAGAAGACAGCACCTTCCTAGAAGATTGTTTTAAGAATTGAGGATAGAATGTTTAATTGCCCCATATCTAATTAGAATTTACAAACTAGTAGCGATTATTATTATTTTTGAAACAACTGTCCCTAGGCTTCATTTTGTCATGGTGTGTATGTGTGTGTGTGTGTGTGTGTGTGTGTGTGTGTGTGTGTGTCTATGATTCTGTCTGTGTGTGTGTCTAGGAGAGTCCTTCTGTAAAATAGAGCATTTCATTACATTGAATTACTTCTTGTTATCTATAGAGAGAAATGTATGTTAGCCTCATCCCAGCTGCTTCATTCCTCTTATCTGTGCTTTTCAGCCTTTGGCCATCATGAGGTCTCTCTGGCAACTTTGACAGAAGTCAGTTCCAGAAGTTGGGGCTATCTACTCCAGGAGTTAAATCTTCACTGAATGTGCACTGTGTAAAAGCAAATGCTCTTCTTTTGTTTTCTAAGGCGAATTTGGGCCATGGACATCAGGGCCAGGAAGAAGGGAG
The DNA here is from genome assembly GCF_054644295.1 of Miniopterus natalensis. Lineage (NCBI taxonomy): Eukaryota > Metazoa > Chordata > Mammalia > Chiroptera > Miniopteridae > Miniopterus > Miniopterus natalensis. Next base: position 55,716,697 of record NC_142087.1, read on the forward strand.
AGTTTCCCAAGATAGTTTCCACTGTTAACTAAGGCTGAGACCAGGGCTGATTGTTCCTCTAGTTTTGAGAGGCATATGTACTTAAAATGAGGGGATCTTGATTTGAAAAATTCATTTGGACTGTGGCCTTTGGAAAAAGTGACTATCATATTTCTTGTGCAGCTTGAAAGAAAAATATGTTACAAGGCCAAGAAGTGTTTACACATTGCAATGAGTGTTTCTGCGGGTGAGGGCCAAATCCGAGTTATTTTGTCTTCTCTCTAATACAGGGCATAACCAGAATGAGTTGGGAGGATGGGGGAGTTGTCTCAAAATATAAAATCTGAGTTACATATTATAAGTTCCCAGTGGGGGAACTCAGACAGAGATATACTCAGCCTTGGTCTTATCCAATCTCCAAATCAATCAGTAAATCTGAACTACACTTTCAAAACTTATTCCACTATTTATTTACCTGTAATTTACCCTCTGCCTTAGAGAAATAAGATCACTATTGCTAAGATTTGGGTGAATAATATTTGCTTAGTGTCTACCATGTGCAGAGTGCTATACTACGTGCTAGGAGGGATACCCAGGAGTATGAATCTAAAAACTACTTTTAAGGAGTTTATAGTCAAGTTATATAAAAGGGTACCCTGGAATATTATTAGATGTCCAATAAGGATAACTAACATTGTTGGGCCTTTAATGTTTACTACGTGCCAGGTTTTATTTGGTGTGAATTACAAGTGTAACTCATTTAATGTTCACCACAACCCTATAAGTTAGGTTACATTGTCATCTCATTTTACACCTGTGAAAACTGAGGCTCGGTCAGTTTAAGTAACATGTACAAGGTCACAGCTAGTGAACAGGCTTGCTAGGGTGTTAGGCCAGGAGGTGTGATTGAAGAGCACATGCTCTTAGCCACTGTATACATGGGAGAGACAATGCATGCTCTCAGAGCGAGGAGTATTAGGCCCCAATGAATTGCGTCTCCCACAAACAGTTTTAAAAAGGAAGAATCTACATTGGACTTTTAAGGATGGATAAGATCTGTTGAAATTTAAACTGGCATAGCAGGAGGGACCCAAGGCCAATGACTTACTTGGGGGTAAAAATTGGCAGGGTATAGGAGTTCATTGTTTTGAAATCTGACCACCATCCATCCCATTCCATATTTCCATCTCACTTTAATTCTGAGTATCAGTCTAGTCACAGCTGCAGGATTAGGGTTTGAGTCATGAGGAATGATACAAGCTGTCACAGGCTGGGGATGAGTGGTGGTTATGAGAGCTCATCCTCTCATTCCTGTCATTCTGATGGAAGGAACTGAGTCCAGAGAAACTGGAGTATGAAAAACCATGGACTCCACAACTTTCACTTCTACTAACACAATTTCAGTAATAGGTGGCTCATTTAACTAAAACTTTTAGTTCTATATTTTTAAAATATAAAATAAGAAATGGTTCTCCTAAGAATTATGTTTATGTTCTTTATCAACTCTGGAAGGAGAGAGAGAAGTGGCTCTATTAAAATGTGCTTTTTATATGAAAAGTTAACCTCCCTTACTTCCACCTCCTTATTGAGTGGGTGGTCATACTGCCAAGTAAAAATTATAAAGTCCACTCCATCCCCAAAATAGCTGGTATAAAATAATCATAGAACCCTAAACTTTTAAACTGGGAAGAAACCATAGGAATAATATTATTTATTGTATTAATGAGGAAAAAATCTTTCCCAAATCATAGCTCTAGTTTTTGTCAGGGGCTTGATTGGAACAATTTCCTCTGCAAATAGATTTCTCACTGTATATAGAGCTCATATGTCATTTAATCATGTATGCCTTGCATGGTGCCCAGTTCAAACTGGCATTGACAATGATGCATTATTATTAATAACTAATATTTTTCATTGATCCTGTAAGCTCTTAGAAAGTCTCTTCATACCCCATAGATCTAGCTGAGTATCTTGGACCCAATCAATGCATTTGGTTAACTGACGTCGGGAAGCAAGGGCAGAGATCCAAATTACTTGCTTTTGGATGAAGCTGTGAGACTCAGCACATTCTTAATCTTGAGGCATTCAATGGCTACTCCAAACCTGAAGATTTGTGTATGAAGGGCAGTGGAATTGAAAATTTACTTTAAAATTTGTGTGAACAAGAGGGAGTGAATTCGAAGATTTCTTTAACCCTGACATCAAAAGGAAATCTATGGAATGAAGCCTTCTATGAAAAGAAACTCCAAATAAAAATAAATAAATAAATAAAAGTTGCCATGAATACCCTTGCTAACAAAAGCTGCTGAATCTCTGACACCTCTTACAGAGATTAATCCCTTCCTACAGGCCAAAATCTAATTATAAACTGTTCTAATTAGTCAGTAAGTAGGACTGCTGTTCCTCTTTGGGAAAAAAGTCTAGGAAGGGATGCTACTACTGCATGGGAACTCCAGAACAAGGCAGAGAGAATTGAGGTGTTAATGTAAATCAGTCGTTGCATACCATAAAGCTTATTTGCTTGCATCAGATGGCTCCTGCCTGTATATTTTTATGGGGCATCTGCAGTTTATTTTGCCGCTTTAAGTTTGCAATAGTTCCAGTTTCATTGTAGCAAGCCTTTAAACCTAAAATAAGCGATATGTAAAATATTATTTTTACTTTACATGAAATGGATCTTCAAAACTTTCAAGTGCTCTAGGGTAAAAAGAAGAAAATCTTCTAGGAAAAAGCCTTAATATTCCAGATATAATGAGTTTGTTTTACATTATCTTGCTTATTTTTATTTCCTCTGGACTATTTTCACTTGGGTTCCTTTCATATCCCAGTTAGCAAAGGAATTGACCAGAACTAAGAACAGCCCTGGAGCGATAGCTAAAATTCCGCTGTGCTTGTCAGATACTGTCTGACCACTGATTACTGCCCAAGGGAAATTTGTTTCCTTTATAAAGTTTTTGGTGGGTTTTCATCAGCAGGGAAACAGTCTTTTTCTCTCTCTTGAGAATCTTCAGAATGGCATTGAGGAAAGCATAAGCTTTTTAATTTTCTTATTATTTTAAATCTTGGGTTTGTATGCCATTTTAAAGGGTGAGATAAAAGAAAGGCCTCTCCATAATACTGAAATCGGGAAAATAGCATCCTAATTGATGATACAAATGTGATGTGCCTGGAAACTTGCCTCAGGCAGAGGTCTACATGAGTCATGCTGGGGAAGTACAACAGGAAGCTGTCCTTTTCCTTACCTTTACCTATGGAAAATATGCAAAGTCATCATTTCCATACCATAGGGAAAGCTTGGGATTAAATAGGTTGTATTAGTCAGAGTATTATCAAAACACATAATTTGCCCCAGAAACAAATGAAACTAATGACGGGACTTTTTATAGAGGTGTGGGTAGGTTTAGGGGGACAAAAAGAAGATAGGAAGGCACTCAGAGATTAACAACCATTTCAGGCACTTAGAGACTAGCAACCCACCCTTAGGGCCAAAGGTCTTCAGGGAGGCAATAGTGCTATGGTGCCGCTGGGGGTTGGAACTATGGAAGAGGGGACATGCCACAGGAGCACACGGTGGGACAGAAGAGTATAGAGAAGTGCGCATGCTTGAGGGGGGCAGGTGCAAATGCAGTATAACCAACACTCAAGAAACAAATGCATGTATGGATTAGCAGGAGTTTAAGATAGATTTTTTTTTGGTCTACATGAACAGGAAGCTCAGAAATAATAAATTTTTGAAGAGCTTTAAATTTTTTGAACTATTACTTAAAAGTTGCATACTGGCCTTGATGCTTCACTGTCAAGGTGTCACTTCTTCTCTGGCTTGTGCAGATGCAAGCTCAGCATGTGTGAAATAGTGCCTCTAAATTTTGCACCCTAGGTGCCTCATTGTTTGGGTTTTTTGTTGTGTTTTTTTGTTTTGTTTTTGTTTTTTTTGTGTTTTTTTGTTTGTTTGTTTGTTTTTTACTTCCTGTGGAATGAAGTAGTGATATAGGTCAAATCAAGCTGGAGTGGATCTGATAGAAATATTCCATGTGAGAAGTCAGGATCAAAGTCACATAGGGACTGAGAGGAAGAACTGTAAACAAAAATGCAAATTTAGCAACCTGAGGTGAACAGAAATAATTATTTTAACTACCCCAGTGTTCCTGATTCTGATATTCTGGTCACATTGAACTTCCCATTTCCTCCTTCCTGGTCCCACAAATTTCAGGTGCTTCCCTTTTTAATTCAGGCGCTTCCATAGCTCTGGGCTTGGACCTCTCTTTTTCCTGTTCTAGCCAGAACATTCTCCAGCCCGGTCTCCATCTTAAGATTCTTATTTTCTCTTTAGAGAGTCAACTCAAATGTTTGTCCATATCTGTTACTCTTCCCTCAAAAAGAATTATTTTCTTAGCTGAAATATAAATTCCTTTAAGACTAGGAGGATGTCATAGGTGAGTTCCAATTACACTATATATAAAGTCAAATAACAAATAATCTAAATTGCAGCTTGGAATGCTGGTCATCATGTATGCTGATTATCAATATTTATATTTATCCAAGGGCATGATCAGATTTCATTTCCCTGTCCTTTAGAAGTTAGGTACAGACATGTTAGTTGCTCTGGCCAATGACGTGTGATAGTGATATGTTTCATGTCAAAGCCTTTAGAACTAGTACATGATTCCCTCACTTCCTTCCAACTTCTAAGATATTCTAGCTGTTGGAATTTCACTAATCCTCTTGCTTGAATGGATAAAATTTGCTGTAGATCCTCCCATTGACCCAGCATGGACCTGTCAGGTAAGTGAGAAGGGGAACAAATGTTTTAAGTCGCTGTAATTTTGGGTTGTTTATTACTGCAACCTACCTCATTACAACTCATCAGTAGTTTTAAGAAATACCACTGTTACGGACTGGATGTTCGTGTCCCTGCAAGCTTCATATGTTGAAATCCCTGATGTTACGGTTTCGGAGATGGAGCTTTTGGGGGGTAAACAAGTCATGACAGTGGCAACCTCATGGATGGGATGAATATTCTTAGAAGAAGAGACATGTTGTTTGCTCCCACTCTCTCTGCTCTCTGCCATGTCAGGATATAACAGTAAGACAGCTGTCAACAAACCAGGAAGCTGGTTCTCACCAAAACTCAACCATACTGGCATGCTGATCTCCAGAACTGTGAGAAACACATTTCTGTAGTTGATAAGCCACCAAGTCTATGGTAATTGATTATAGCAGCCTGAACTGACTAAGAATACCACTCCCTAGTCTGATGGATACTTTAAATCCCACTAGATGAAAAGGAGAGACAAACAAACAAAACCCTTATCAAACAATGTCACCTAAAATAGCGAACAAAAGCAGCATATAGGAACCACAACAGTGGTGTTCTTCAAAGGATATTAGTAAGAACAAATATATCAGTATGAACAAAGATATGGCTGCGATTTAGTGCATATGTGTAGAAAGAGGGAGGAAGGTACCGTGAAGGAATCTATTTGCCTCTAGTAGAAGTTCTGAGATGGAGAACTGTTCTGGAAATATAAACGCATAAGTAAAGCTGGCCCAGATTATCAAGTGAACAGAGTTCATAAAATCCTAGCATCAAAGGATTGGAGGAAGATCTTCAAAGGTCACTTGGTTCATTCACCTCCTTTCAAGTAGGATCACACCAAAACCATCCCAGAAAAATGAGCAGCTCTTTTATTTTTAAAGCTCTCTATAGAAAGAGATTTTCCCTGACAGAACTGTTTTTCAGCTAGTGTTAAAATCTCTGTTCTGAATGATATGCCTTGCTCGCATTCAGGACACTTAATATAACATCCAGCATCCGTATTGGTTTCCTGGGTCTGCCATAGCAAATTACCACAAACTGGGTGGCTTTAAACACAGAAATTCATTTTCTCATGGTTCTGGAGCCTGGAAGTCTAAAATCGAGATGTCAGCAGGGCCATGTTCCCTCTGAAGGCTCTCATGAAGAATCCTTCCTATCTTCTTCCTAGCTTCTGAGGGCGCTCAGTAATCCTTGTTTTTTTTGTGTGTGTTTTTTTTTGCCCTGTAGCCATATCAGTATTAGTCTAATTCCTGCCTCCACTGTCGCATGGCTTTCTTCCTTGCATGTGTCTCAGTGTGCCATCATCTCTTCTTGTAAGGACACTGGTCATTACACTTGAGGCCCACAGTAAGGCAGCCTGAACTCATCCTAACTTAATTAATTATAACTGCAAAGACACTATTTACAAATAAGGTCATCTTCTGAATTTTTGAGTGGACACACACTTTTGTAAGAATACTAATCAAAATGCTACAGCACCCTTTGCACCACTTGTCCTGAAGCTAAAAACATCTATGATTTTTTTTAAAAATTGCACCCATAGTTGATCTTTCTTGCAGTTAATGTGAATTTTATAGTGCATCTAATGGAGGTGATTTTCATTTAATTATTTGCCTTGATGGCTTAAATTAATACAAAATCATTTTCAGGTGTCAATATGAATATAGCCATAGCACCAGTTTTGGGTGGGAGGAGAGAAAGCAGCCTAAGACAGGAGTTGCAATTGAAAAAGTAATAATCTAGTCACATTGGTTGATTAAATGAACGAAATAAACATATTTGATACATTCAATAAGTCAAGATGTATTATGACATGATATATAGTGTGGGGTTCTCTTGGCCATAAATAATGCAATGATGTAGAGAAAGGCAAAGTGGGATATGCTGAAGTCATCAGGGAGATTTTAGGAAGGAAGAGGAAGGCATAATGGGTAGAGTGGGTTTTCTGAAAGACATATTCTATTGAGGTAACTACATGAAAAAACAGTAGAATGGGCAAAGCAGTGTCAGTCGATAGAATCAACTGGCCCCAGAGGTTTAGCCAGAGAAGAGTGTTTGTAAAGAGAACAGCCTGTCTTTGGTTTGTGAAGGTCAACCAGGGCCTGCAAGTAGAGGACTTTCAACATCAAATTAACTCCAAGCATCGTCCCATAGATGTTGGAGAGGTCCTGGAAGTATCTGAACCCTAGAGAGACAGGATGATGTAGATGATGTGGGAGAAGATAAACTTGGTGACAGAGTGCAGGTTGTTTTAGGTACAGGAGTATTAAGATTTTTGCAGTGGTCCAGGAGGGTTATGAGGACTTGTGAATATTGAATGTTGGGAAGTAATAACATGGTTGTTCTCACATGGAAATTATTAGCTCCATAGAAGCGATTCCATTGAGGCGTTTGTGTGGCTTTCTAGTAATGGTCTCAGGGAGAACACACTTTCCTTTCCCATGTATTCCTTCACTCCTGAGGATATGAGAATGTCACTACCACCCCAGTGTGTGAAATCTGCTACTTTAGTGGCTCTACAGTTACCCTGAGTTTCATTTAAGAGAACAAAGAAAAGTACATTCTCAGCCTTCACTGTTGGGAAAAATCTCCTTATTCAGCAAAAGATAATGTAAGGTTGCCCCGTTAACTCAGCCTTGCAGAAAACATTCTTGTCAGTTGGCATGAGCTTTGTTCCTTTCACCTCAGGCAGGTGGTAAAGGCATTTTGCAAAGGAGGATTCCAAATTAGGTTAAGCACCAAAATAGGGATATGGCCTGGCTCGCCCTGGCGGGGAGAGATTGGACTGCTGAAGTATGTCCAAGTTCACCTCTTAAAGCCGTGTTGCAGTGCAGCTCTTGGGAGAATAAAAATAGAGAGAGTGGTTGGCTGTGCTGCCTTTCCAACCTTCTGTACGCTGGCCTTGCCCTGGAAATGATCACCAGTCCTTCTCCAGCTGGACATTGCTTTCTCTGGGCTGTCTTTTTAAAAATTTTATCTTTATTGTTGAAAATATTTCAGATGTCTCCTTTTTCCCCCATTAACCCCTTCCACCCCTCATCCATTCTCCGCCCCAGGCCTACACCACACTATTGTCTATGTCCATGGGTTATGCATTTATTCATATAAATTATTTGATTAATCTCTTCCCACCCACCCAATTGCCCCCACCTTCCCTCTGAGATTCATCAGTCTGTTCCATGCTTCTATGTCACTGAATCTATTGTGTTGATCAGTTTATTATGTTTTCTAGATGCCACATATAAATGAGATCATGTGATGTTTATCTTTCTCGGCCTGGCTTATTTCGCTTAGCATAACATTCTCCAGGTCCCTCCATACTGTCCCAAATGGTACGAGATCCTTCTTCTTTACAGCTGCGTAGTATTCCATGGTGTAAATGTCCCACAGCTTTTTTATCCACTCATCTACTGATGGGCACTTAGGCTGTTTCTGTATCTTAACTATTGTGAATTGTGCTGCTATGAACATAGGGGTGCACATATTTTTTTCTGATTACTGTTTCAGGATTCTGTGGGCTGTCTCAATGCCTCTTTGTTATCAAAGCATTGGATTTATCTTGGGGCATGTGTGTATTAACAAGATCTTCTAGGGTGTTGAAACTTTCATAAGACATACAGAGATGATATTTGAATGGTGAAATACCAGATCCCCAAATATGTGCGTGTACAGATATTTTACATATATATACACATACAAACAGCTAAGACTAAACATACCCAAATAAATCAAGTTTAGTGTTAGTTATTTTCTTAACTTCTTAACATATAATTTTCCAGAATTCTTTTTTTTTTTTTTTTTTTCAGTCAGTATCCTTCTTAAGTAGATTCACTCAAATTGTGGCATGTGGCTCTAGTTCATTTTCACAGATATAAACTATTCCACTGTGTTATTATACAACAAATCATAGTACTGTTCTCTTGATGAGAATTTGTGTGTGTGGTTTCCCCCCAGATTTTTGCTCTTATAAATGGTACTGCTATGAACATTCTGTTGTATATGTTCTGGTGAATATGAGCAAGTGTTTTCTTCTGGGTATATATAAAGGAGTCAAATTGCTGGGGTTATCGGTTCTATGAATGTTCAATTTTGTGATAATACCAAACTGTGTTCCAAAGTGGCTGTACCAATTTAGACTCTTACCAGCAATGTTTAAAAAATCCTATGGATCTTTAAAAATTTGGTAATACAGACATTATTTTTTTCCCAATCAAATGGCATTAAATATAAACATACTTTGGATTTTATTATATTACCCTCATTACTAATGGGTTTCAGCACCTTATAATACTTAATTTCTATACTTGTTTCCTCACATATACCTAATTTTTAGTGAGTATCCCAAATTGTCTTTATATCTAGTGCCATTTCTTAGTACAGTTAGTCTGGGTTACAAAAGGCTAGGAACTCATTTTCATTTCTTTGTTTTTTTCACAAATAGTGTCCACAAAGGTCTTGCCAGCAACAGTTTTCTTTATATGATGAATGGCTTCTATGACTTCCTGAGTCTCCTCAGTTGGAAAGTCCATAGAAAGAGATAGAGTTTATATGATGCTGCACTGGGCACAAAGCAAGAATAAGTACATGTTACCTACTTTCTGCTGTTTAGGAACTTGAAATCTTGAACAGTCACCTTGATTTAAACCCTTGCCATTTCTCCTACCACTTATCAATGTGTTTTCTACTTCCAGGCTTTGTTTTATTCTGGCCAAAGCAGAGGTGGAGTGTAATTTTCATTTATAACTCTCAAACAAATAGGGATGATATCAACACATATTTTAACATATTAATAATACTTCTATTTTTAATAATCAAGAAAGTGAAGAAAATGTGAATCTAACATTAAAAGTGATCATTTCCACAGGGAAACTTTTCAGCTGCCCATTTGACTTCAGGTTTCTCAGAGGCAGCCTCTGTCTGACCACTTTTCATATTACAGTGACTGAAGATGTATACTATGTTCAAGATTCCTGAATTATACTTTGAGGCTTTTTAGAATCTAACTTCAAAGCTATTCAGAAGAAGAGCTTTGTGTGTTACCCAACTTCAAAGCATCCTTGAGATTATTTAACATCATTAAACAGAGCAATCTAAGAGACAAAGACACAGGCTAAAGTCAAAGCAACTTTAAAAACATCATGCATCATTGTCTTTCTATTTTTCTTCCCCTCAATTTACTAAAGTCTGCCACCACTCAAACATGTGTCCAAAGAGCATGCTATGGGGTGTGTTGTGTGTGTGAAGGGGAGAGGGTGTTCTGTACTCACAACTTGGCCTTATCATTTCATCAGATTTCTTTGCGCTATCTTAAATGTTCCCTGATATATCTCCTCCAGTACATTGACTAAGTATATGAATCCTTCTTTAAACAAACACAATAGCCTATTTCCAAAAGTCATACTATGAGCACAGCTGTCACAACATCTGACATATATCTAACGTCAAGGATATGACCTAGCAAATCTGAATGCATTCTCTCATTTTTCTCATATTTTAACATTTATCTTTCTATTCAGTAGCATTTGTCAACCTGCTTCTACCCATGGCAACCCGTCTTATTTTAAGGCTTTCACTCTTATCCACAAACTAAATTTACATTTCTGGCTGTTATAAATTTTATTTTGTTGAAAAACATTACCTCAAGAGACTGACGCCCAATAAATTCCCAAAGGCAAGACTTTCAGAAGGAAAAGAACTCCTTTTCTTTATAGACTAGAAAAGATGAGAGCAAATAAAAACATATTTGGATAAGGTTTCGCATCAGTTTGTTAAATTGTCTATTCTCATTTTTCTATCAAAGAACATTGGTAGAGGATTGACAATATTGATGAGTATTTTGAGTTTAGTGTAACTCTGCAAAGATGTTTGAGGTATTACGAATTTATTGCATATGAAATATAAATATGTGAATATAGTAAACATTCAAGTATATATATATATATATATATATATACAAACACACACACACACACACACACACACATATATATATATATAATTGTGCCTCATTTTATGTGTTTTCTTCAATTAATTAAAGTTATAGAAATCTACAGGAGACAAATAATTTATAAATCATTGGTCCAGAATCCTTATTTTATAGAGAGGGAGACTAAATAATTTATTGTCAAAATGTTGACAGTTTTGGGAATGAAAATTGATGCTCTTAATGATTAGGCAGTGATAATAGGCAAAACAGGGCCCATGACTGGCAATGAGAGAAATGAGAGACAAATTGTCACCCTAGTCTTAAGGTGTAGGGAACTTAGGAGGTTTGGTCACACAACACCAGAAACCAGGTGTTTCATTAGAAATATATTGGAACAAATGAGTCAGCTACAATCTGAAAATGTGCACTGATCATTTTGCCCAAGGTCTGAAGATGATTCACATCATACCACTAACCTCAGATAAATGAAATTAATGTTGCAACTTCACTCTCCCAGCTTCTCATTGGAAGGTGTTAAAGGATTCTAACAGCCTGGCTTCCCTTTGGGCAACCCAAGCCAGCATGACATAATCCATTCTGATGTAGCCAACTTGTCAATGAAAGGCATGATGACCCGTACATGTGGGTGCTCCTCTAAACAACTCCCCGGGCGTGGGTAGGTGTGTTCTGGGTCTGATATGGGGAGGAATGATCAATTGAGTTGGTCTTTTCTCCATCATTATTCCTCTTGTCCTACTTAGCACTGTGGTGTATGAAAGGCATGCTTACTAGTTTTGTATCAGAAATAGGCTAGGGTCTTTCACTTATATCACTGTTATTTGTTATGTTTTGAGATTTGAGTAATTTCTCCTACCAAGTGAGTCAGATAAATTTGTTTCTGCATCTTACAGACTCTCCACTTCACTACGGGCATTATGGTTACAAGGAAAAAGCCCTCTTTAAGATTCTTTCTGACAGTTTTCTCACGGTCCTTGGAAGGCTTACTAAGATTTCTATTTCAGAAATCACTCCTGATATATTCCCATCTTTCTGCTATATTTCAATATTCCTACTTCAGAACAGACAAGACATATTTGGATTTGGTTATGTATTTTACCAAAGGACATTCGTGGGGAGAGTCCAGGGTGAGTCTGTGTTTCATACAGACAGGATCTACTGAAGAGCTGCATGGGTGCAGGCCTTCCCCAGGCCTTAGAGGTATCTTGTCCCAGAGATGATAAACTATGAGAAGGCATAATTCAAGAACAGTAATGATTCTATTGGCAGGAGGAGGAAGGCTGTTGTATGATAAAATCCAAAGATTGTGTTTTCAAAGTTTCAAGTAGCAAGAGGAGACAAATGTTTCAAGAAAAAAATAACATTTAAGGTGAGACTTGAAGAGATGAGGAAAGTTCTGACTTAGACAAATAAAAGTCAAGAAATTTTCCTGGCAGAAAAAAATAGCATGAATTGCAGTATGGAAATAGAAAAGTATACAAAGGATTATGATCGGGGAACAGGCAAAATCAAACCTTTGCTCAGATTTGGGGCCAAGAAGTAAATGGCACAAGATTAATGGTAACTAGAATTACTTTTAAATCCCTTCTCAGGAGAAATTAAAAATGATCCATTCTATTTTTAAAATAGATAATATTTTTATATAAAAGATAACTTCTAAGATATTAGGCTTTGTTCTGTTTAAAGCTGTGTCATGAACATTATTTCATTTAACTTTCATAACATATGTGATAAGGCCATTATTTCCGTTTGTGGGCGGAGAGCTGAGATAAACAGAGGATTACTGCTAACCTATGGGCAAGTATTGTTCTCCTCCTGTTCTCTCCCCCACTGGAAGCAAAGTGCTTGGTTAAAGAGCAGTAACTTCCACACGCAGCAGGCATACTTTCCTGTTGAGATTTTATTTGAGTTTTGAAAGTGGGACAATGATTTTGCTAGGAAACTTTAGTGGATTAAGCCACTGCTTCAACCATGCTAATAAGGCTGCCGCACTCAAACTGTGAACAGAGCCTTGCCAACTCCAAACTGCTGCTGCCCAGTGATCTCATCAGTCCACCTGCCGTGCACCTAGCACTTCAGTCCCGACTCCTAGGCCCAGTGGACTGAAAATCAGCTCTGGCTGCAGGCCTTGGCCTCCTATACACAGATGCTGCTGCCTACAGTTCTCGTTGCCATCTTCAGGCCCAGCATCCATCTCCCTAACACAACTGACCGGTTTCTAGGCTGGCAGAGACCGCCGTGCAGATGGGATCAGTATGAATGTCCAAGTGGAAAATCAAAGCAAATGCAGATGGGAACACAAGGTGTAGACCGCAACCCTGGATCCAAATATGATGGAGGTTTAGAGAGATTGAACTTGCTAATTAGAGACCTTGGAATCATCTCATTGGCTAAATAATAAATAAAAATGTATCTGAGCTGGTTTTACCAGTAAATCTGATTCAGGTAATATGCCCAAATGCAATGGATTCAGCTAGTTTTAATCCCTAAAAATACAATGGATTCAGCTAGTTTTAATCCCTGAGGGTCATATGCAGGTGCATGAAACAGTAGGGCCATATATTATCTGCATATGATTAGCATGTAATTTACACTCTTCTATTTAGACTCTGTAGTTTGTTCTCAGTCTCTTTTCTAGTAAAATTTTGTTTAAATTTTTTTTTGGTGGCAGATGATCTTGTTTAGCTATTCCTAGTATTTCCCTCCCCCCAGCCCCCCGAATCTTACCAGAAATACTCAGGTGAAATAATGTGAGCATCATGCACAGCAAATCTCCTAGGCTTAAATTAGCGGGCACCCTGAGTGTTCTGAGATCACTGAATTATATTTCTGCAGTTCTTTTCAGAGGGCATCCATAAAAGGGCATGCCAGTCTCCAAGAGTGGGAAATGTACTCCTTTAGCTATAGGAAAGTCTGGGTTTGAATTGCAGTTCCCCATATTCTAGCAAGTAAATGGACCTCTCTGAGTTGTAATTGCCAGTAGTATGACATAGGAGAAAAAATTACTGTCTTGTGGCCCTCACGTGGTGATTGATAGGATCAAATGAGATAGGGCATGCAGATATGTATGGTGAATCTTGAACCTGTCATTCATTTTTTGAAATTATGTTCATATGAAATTTAGCATTGATTTTGATTTTTAAAAAGATTACATTAAAACACATATTTATGTTGATCACTGAGTTTTTTCATGACTCTTACATTTTGCTCCTGAGGGGAGTATCTTACTTGCCTCCCCATTCTAATCCTCAGCCTAGACAAGCACTATATGCTCATAAAGCAGGAACTCTTTCAGCTAACCAGATGCTGCTATAGGATAGTAGGAGAGAGCTACTGAGTGTACCAGATATTTTGATCAAATCAGAAGAAACCCTGGTACCCCAGGACACTTTTTTTAAAAAGTGTTGACATTGTTAACCCTGAATCCCTCTCCAGAAGAAATTATTACTTCTGGCCTTTCATTAGCCATGAGGATGAAGTATCAACTTCTTAGCCTGGCTTCAAAACTCCACTACAGTATATTTCTATGCTGCACATTTAGTCTCAATATTTAAATACACAATTCATCTGTCCATTCAGTTGATAATTATTACTGCTCAAACAGCCTGCTCTCATTTCAGATTGCAAAGTCTTGACTCCCTTGTTCTTCTTTCCTGGATTTTTTTTCTTTTTTCTACTGAGTAGAAAAAATACTAACCAGTTGACATGTTTCAACTGTATCCTTACTTCTCTGCTAGACCTTCCCATCTGATTCCAGCCCAAGATGACCTCCCTCCCTAATACACACAATGAGTGCTGCCTCATGGTACAAGAGCTAAGTACATCAGTTTTCTATCACTGCTCAATTGTTTTGTGTACATGTTCTGCTTAATCTTTTTTCCAAATAGCTGGTAAAACCCCAAAAGGCAGAGAATATCTCTGAAGTTTTAATTCTTCCATGTGATTATTACCTATGAAGTTTTACACACACATTCAATCACTCACACACACATTTTCTTTCTGTGTGAGTGTCTCTGGCACTCTCATATATTTCAAATGATACCATTCATTCCATATAATTTCTATTTTTAAGCATTTATTTTAGAGTATGGTCATAACTTGCCCTAAAATATTTCTAGTAGTTTTTTTGCAAATTAGTTGAGTCCCCTAACTTGATTATTAGCTCTTCCGTGGCAGGAAATGTGATTTTCCCTTCTTTTGGGTCACATTTAGCAACCTCCTTTCCACCACTGGATTTTCTGGCAATGAGCAGCTCCAACTCCTAAGAAATCTACAGATAACTAGCTGGACTAGAAAAACAAAGACAAACTATCATTAACTTCTTCACAGGTATTCTATCCATAAAGTTGCTCCATATTTGAGGAATTTACTCTTCTTAATTTGATTAAGTGTTTAGAATATTTGTCTTCACTGTGAACTTTTCTGAACCATGTAGAAGAATTTTATAGTTTAAAACAATTTTATTTTGCAAAGACAAAAATATTGACAGAAATTTTTACATATAGCCTTCCTTTATATTCTTCTTTTTAATAATATTCTATTTACAGACTAATAGGAACACTTTTGAAATTTGATAACACTCATAACAAAAGGCATCTATGAACTGTGCCCATTTTTGCCAGGCAGAAAAGCATGGGAATATAAGGTATTGGGTCAAGTTGATCTGTAATTAAATTTCACAAACTATAAGTTAGTCTCAAACTGAAATAGGATCTCAACAACAGATGATACAGGGGCTGCAGGAATGGTGGTCAACTTATTAAGTCTAGCCTGGTTGCCAGGGCTTATTGGTATCATGTTTATTTCCAATATTCTTACAAACAATATTTCCGACTCCATGATTTGCTATGAAATCATTCTTCCAGAAAGAAAATATGATTTTTAAAATTTAGTCAAGTGACCTCACTTTAACACCAGTTATGAAGAGAAAAGGGCCCCCCTAAAAGAGAAATTCTTATGCTGAAATTTTACTTCCAAAGTTGTGTTGCATCGTCTCAAAGTATGCAGCTTCTGTTTGGAGCATTGTTTTTCTCCCCCAATGGAATTCATCTTTCATATCAGTGTTTCCCTTTTCTTTAAATTATCCACCAAAGGATTAACTCAACCAGTGGTGTACTGGGCATACAGGCTTGTATGCACCAATTTTTAAATTTTCAGGAAAGCCAGTTTTTAAACAAAGTGCTTCCATTAAAAGTTAAATTACATTTACCTAAATATAGTTTATTAAAAACAAACAAAAATTAATATTCAACACATATCTTCCTAAATATTCTACTGTTGCTATTGTCTATGCTTTGAGGACAGTTATGTTTATTCTGTTTTTGTAGTGGAAATGCAATATAATGGTGTGCTATGCCACATCTCTTTCCAACCTCACATTCAGTCGTATCACATTGGTAGCTTAGAATTCACAGAAATCAGCAAGCACTACAAATTAGGACTTGATTTATTGCTTTGTTGATTGTCTTGACTTAAGAAAGTGATGGAGCAAGTGTTATTGCTTTTCTGAAGTTGAAGTTTCTCTTATTAAAGTATAGTTGTCATACAATATTATATTAATTTCAAGTGTACAACATAGCGATTCGACATCTATATACCTTATAATGTGATCGACATTAGCCTAGTAAACATCTGTCACCATACAAAGTTATTAGAATATTATTGACTATGTTCTCTATACTGTACATTACATTTACATGACTTATTTATTTTATAACTAGAAGTTTATAATTCTTATTTCCCTTCATCACCTTTTTTACCCATCACCTGATCCCCTCACCTATGGCAACCATAAGTCTGTTCTGTGTATCTATGAATTGTTTCTCTTTTTGTTTTGTTTGTTCATTTTTTTTAGATATCACAAATAAGTGAAACCATACGGTATTTGAATTTTTCTGTCTGATTTATTTCACTTAGCATAATAGCCTCTGTCCATACCTTGTTTCTTCTTTTGCTGTTAGAAAGAAACTAATTGAGTTGTCAGGTTGTGTAAGGTAAGTGAAAAGAGTCACATTATATTCACCAATCATGTCATAGTTACATCCTTTGGTCAACATTCCCTCCTCTTTTTCAGACACAAAAGGAATGTGGGGACTAGGGAATGTAGGGAATCATATGGTAGAGTTAACGATTAATAACATTATAACAATAAATGTTAAATGTGCTGTTACCTAATTTAATTTATCTTTCCCAATATTTTTCAAACATTTTGATTGTGAAATACTCTGCATCATATTAGGTCCAGAAAAAGTGGAGAGAGAATGACATACTACATTAGAGAAGGAAAGCCAGACAAAACTATAATTTAATATGATATATAATATATAGAGTCATTGACTTCTTATTGATTAAATTATTTTTTTATTTAAATAACACTGTTATCAAGAGTGAGGACTATTATATTTTGACCAATATCTATTAAACATTATAGCTCTGATTGTTCTTCTAACCTGTTTAATTTTGGTTTAATAATTATATATATATCTTTATTGATTTCAGAGAGAAAAAGGGAGAGAGGGGGAGAGAGAAACATCAATGATGAGAGAATCATTGATCGGCTGCCTCCTGCACGCCCCCGACTGGGAACAGAGCCCACAACCCGGGCATGTGCCCTGACTGGGAATCGAACTGCGATCTCCTGGATCCTAGGTTGATGCTCAAACGCTGAGCCACACCTGGCCAGGCATAAGCTGCTTACTTTTGAGAAAGAAAATCTGGAGAGGCTTTCTGGAGTGTTTTTCCACAAAATTTGCCCTGAACATAGATAATTCCAAGACTTTTGTACTGTTTCACCAATATCCTTGCTGGGCTCCTGCCTCATCTTTTCATCTTTTCCTAATCAATGAGTGAGTGATATCTTCTCTTTGTCACTAGAGAACACCTGCGAGGTTATATCCTCACAGTGGCAATATGAAAGGATATGGGGCAAGAGTTCTCTTCCTGCATTTTATAATGGAGGTAAGCTTTTCCTAGAAGTCTCCAGCAGACTTTCCTCCATGTCTTTTTGGCTAGAATTGGGTCACTGTGCCACTGCTATAGACAGAGAGGGCCGGGAACATGAGTACCTGGCATTTGCACTTCCATCTAGGGAGGGTGACAGAGGAGGAGAGGAGAAGGGAGGAGAGGGAAGGGGAGGGAAAAAGATGTGTGTCTACAACAGTGACTAATACAAGAACAAGTCATGTTTCTTAAAACAAAAGGCATTAACTTAGGAGAATGAAGTACCTACTGGTGGAGTCCAAAGTTCAAAGACTAGGAATTTTTTTTTTTATAAGGAGGACTTATTAACCTAGTAATCCTAAAAGTATATATTAGATTAGTCATTCTAGGGATCCTTTTCTTTCTACTACTGATTTTCACTTCCTGAATTATTCTCAGAGCTCTTTATTGCCAACATAAAGATTAGAAAGCAAAGGAGATGTAATGTGATTACCAAACTGAAGCAGACTGTTATAGGTAATCACATTATATATAGACTTAAAATTGTGGCAAAAATTCACCCTTGCCTCCCCTAATAGATGAGTCTCTGATTAAGGCAAGTTTTGGGCCAGGAATTATACCTGGGAAGTTTAATAAAGAGAAACAGGTTATGTAAATTTTCTTGTTTTGAATTGAGATGTGACCCTTAATTTTTAAAAATATTTAAATAGTCTGTGCTCCCTGAGAGAAATAAGAACAAATTTAACTATATGAATGCAAGTATATATATGTATATATATACACACACATATATATATATATATCCATAGAGACATAGTCCTGTGTACACATATATCAACAAAACGCCACTCCCTTGATGACAGCTTGGTTGAATATTTCTTTCCTTTAGCAAAATTCTGATGAACCAACATCTCAGGTTCATGCAAACAAATTCCCCATGGAATGAATTTTTTATTTTTATCGTTATTAATATTACTCAGCTCTGAGAACGATGCCTTCAAAAGATTCCACTGCCCTTTGTTGTGTGAGAGTGCATGTGATTTTGATTAGCAAACCTGCACACTTCCTCTAAATTTCCTTCTGAGCTTGTGCAGTTAAAATAATTATAATAAAATCTATTAACTGCTTGTTACTGCAGGGGGAAAAGGCACTGCATCCAAGCTTCCATCTGCAACCATTGATTCTGAAGTGGTGAGTGACAGTTCCCCACTGCCTAAGTAGGTTATAACAAGCTAGCTTCGGGCTGCAACAGCCAGTAAAGTGCAGAGGAGAAACGACTGGCCTCCAAACTTGTCTTAAGCCTCAAGAAAGAAGGAAAGGGGGGGAAATCTCTGCCAATAACTGTAGTGCCTGTTCTCACATTCAGCAGCAGGAGCTTTGTAATTGCCAACTCGCTTTAATTCCCACTCACACCTTGGGGGGACAAGGCAGAGAACTCTCTCTAACGGATAGTAATAAAACTATTATTCATCTAATCACCCACAAACACATGTGTTTCTTTTGTAACGAGTCTGTTGCCCTCATTCCCATAAAACATACACACACACATAAGCCGACTCATGCAAATGAAAACACAATAGTGAAGACAACTCAAACCGAAAGGACAGGCTGCTTTGCAGACACACAAAAATTCTACCTCACGTTCATTCTTTATACATATCATTCCAGTGAACTTTTATCAACCCCACACACCACGATGAAGGCCCTGCATGTAGCGATAAGAAGAATCCACACTATTATTTATATCTTTCAAATGAAATCACTTCTTTTGCTTCAGTGATTGGCCTGAATATATCAGGTGAAAGTGTATTTCAAATCGAAAGCTGGCCTCATTTCTCTCTTTGATTTTGCATATGGCTATATAGATGAGCTATAAGCCACACATATCACCACCGATTATAATCTTTTTTTTCATGTTTCTTTGTGTGTGTATATCAAACACAAATGTGTGTATGGTACAAACTCAAATTATCTGATTTCTCTACGTCCATTTCTGTAACACACACACACACACAGTTATTGTATCAAATGCTCCACAGGAACTGTATTTGTGTGCATAGGTTAGTATTCCAGTATTTCTTATTGAAGAATAATAGGTCAATTCTCTCAACTGTGTATGATTATAAAATAATGAGATTATGATATGGGTAGGGGGTACCAGGTATAGCAATACAGATTAGTGCTGCCTCCTAGAAAACAATTTTCAAATTGGCAATTTTCCCACTGAAGTAACAAGGCTCCAGGCATATGGATGGGGCATTGCAGTGAATTAAAACATAGGTTTTAAGAGTTGCTCCATCAGTTTCTATAGGACAGAGATAATCTGGTTTGAATGCTGTATTGGTGCATGTGTCTTATAACTGCAATTTTATAACAATACTGATTTTACTTAGTTTGTAGTTTTATTTTGGTTTGCTTTCATTATGAGAAAGGAACTGATAGAGGTTTGGAAATTTTCACAGCTCCAAGACACTCCTTGAGCCATTGCTAACTGGTTTGTACCCAGATCTGTCTTCAAAGCTCATGCACTTAACTACCCTACAGATATCTCTAATAAGGGATTAAACAAAAAGCAAAAAACAAAACAAAACAAAAAACCCTCATAGACAGACTACAGTATGGTGATTACCAGAATGTGGGGGAGTAAGAGAGTGACGGGGGCAGATGCTGATGGAAGGAGACTTGACTTGGGGTGGTGAAAACACAATACAACATACAGATGATGCATTATAGAATTGTACACCTCAAACCTGTATAATTTTATTAACCAATGTCACCACAATAAATTCAATTAAAAAACACAGCTCGTCTTTGAACTGGGAAAAGTTGGTTCCAGTATCTCCTTTTCAGAGGCTCTCAGGCTTCTGAGAGCATATGCCATTCAGTCTCCTGCATGCATTAAAGATCCTATAGCACTGTAGGCAGTGACTACAGTAGGATGTACCCATTTGATCTGTGAGGGGAAGAAGAGGTCTGTGGCCTCAAGGAAGACACTTGTTAGCAAAACTATCTCCCCCCACAGGTCTGACACAACACCTGAAAATTCACCAGCTGGGACTGGGTTCTTAGGAAAATGCATGTTATTTGCACCCTTCCCCTCTCCCTGGTTGGTAACATTTTGATTGTAACTTCTCCCACGGGGAATTTGCAGTTTATTTCCTTATCATAAATAAGATTTTTTAGATAAGCAAGTCTTTAGAATTATCCTGATGTCAAATATATATATATATATATATCCCTAGCTGGTTTGGCTCAGTGGTTAGAGTGTCAGCCTGTGGACTGAAGGGTCTCAGGTTCAGTTCAGGTCAAGGGAACTTACTTCAGTTGCAGCCTCGATCTCACACCAGCCGGGATGCATGAAGGAGGCAACCAGTTGGTGTGTCTCTCTCACATCAATGTTTCTCTCTCGCTCTCCCTTCCACTCTCTCTGGAAAGCAGTGGAAAAAATATCCTCGGATGATGATAAAATAAATAATGGGGATATTATAATGGAGACTACTCATGAGAGAAAACATGGATGCTGGTCAGAAATAGAGAGTCCTGCTTCAGTGGTAACATGGGGACCCTTGGGCAGGATTAAAAAGCAGGCAGGTATTACTTCCATGACAATGATCTCAGAACAAGAGCCAGGAACAGAAATGGGAGAGGGCTCCTTAAAAATAAATTCCACCTAGTTTTCAGGTTACCCAGGGGCACATCCTTGTTTAACAAAGAGGCAACTTAGACTCATGGATCATTAGACATAAATATGACAGTAGAGACCATAAAATCCAATTATAATTACAGAAGAAGTCCAAACTCTGAAAAGGAAAGTTAACTGATTATAAGAGTAGTATAGATAAGGATTCTAGAGAAAGGGAACCTTAAGATTTCTAGTCCTTCTACCCATCCCTGTCCATTAATATAATTACAAATATTTTTTTCTTACAGATTTCAACATAAATATAGGGGAGGGATAGAGAGAAAGAGAAAAAAAAGTAGAGCAATAAAAAAGCTAGATGGGCATAGAAAAAAAAAGATTGAAAAGTGGTGGCTGTTCTGTTTATAATTAGTAAAAAGTATATACTGCATTTTAAAGAGCCTCAGATGAAAGGAACTCTGAATAAGCAGCATAGGATAATAATATTAGTAATCAACTACTGAAAGCTTTCAAGAGCTGGAGTTGCATTCAAGGTTGAAAGATCAGAGGCTGTATATTGGGGGAGATGGGGATCATCAAACAGGCACTAAATAACTGGCATCCTATAAAAGGTCATCTCAAATCAGCACCAGAGAAATAAAAAGACAGACTAGCTAACTTCCAAATCTCATAAAATGCACAGATGTTTGAGCTAAAGAAGATTTTCTACTCAATGTAAATATTTTCTCATTTCACTGTATTCACTGTCTATGGATTTCTCTAGGGACTTTGATCCTATGGTGAAGGAATCAATTCAAAATCACTCATGAAATCAGCTAGCAAGAAAGTACAGCTTCTTGCGTAAAAAGCATTATTGCTCTAGAAAATAAAATCTGGAAAACACAACTTGAAAACTATTCTGAAAAATCAGTGTTTCCATTTGATTCAATTATATTTCATTCATTTGCATTCAATTCAATTCCTCAGCTAGGTGTGTCTCAACATGTGACCATATCCCAAATCCCTATTAGATGCTATGTGGACCACAGAGCAAAGTACTCAGCTAATACAATTGTTTGAGGAGGTTCTAATTTTATTAGTTAGGTCAAGTGCAAACATATCATGCCTGCATCTACCATCAGTGTGAAATCAACTCTATAGGCCAAGAGAGAGGTGCCAAGGGCAGAGAAGTAAGAGGATTCTCTGAAGAAGGTGAACCTTAAGTTGAATTTAAGGGATGGATTTAATTTGAAGATTGGAGATAGATCATTCAGGATTGGGAGGAAATCATAGTCAAAGGTGCATGAATCAGAAGAGCAAGAGTGAGATACAAGAGTGTGTTATTAACATTAGGGAAAGTAAGTTTACCCACCAACACCATTTCATGCCAGGATTCCACCTATTAATGAAAGCCAAATTGAGTACTTTTTAAGATATGCACAAAAAGAATATAAAAGACCTGAAAAGAAATTCATAAGTTAAGAATATAGTGATTCATTACGAACTGTTCCTTAGACTCGCACAATTAATCACGGAGTGCGAGAGTTGGATAATTATATCTTTTCAAATAGGGGCTGATGACATGTAGAATCTTCCCAAGAAGGAGAATATCACTTGTTTTTTTACATCACACACCTCACACACACACACAAAACACATTGAGAACTGTGACATACTGATGGGGATTTTTAGAAACCTCAAGTTTCTAAATTTCCAAATATCATAGCCTCTGCTAACAATGGATAAACACTAGTGAGATATAGATATTCAAATAAAAATGCCTTTTCTCATAACATCTATCTGCGTCAGAGGAAGAGTACACTTCTTACTGTTCTGTGGTGTCTGTCATTCAGAACTGCTCAGCATTTCCTAGAGCCCTGTTATATCAGGCTAGATCTATACAGGCATCGTAGTGAAAAGTTGAAGCAACTGACCAGTAATGGAGACAAAACAAAACGAAAGACAACAAATTCAAAATAGAGCTTAAAACAAGCATCTTTAGGTTGCCTTTCTAATCACCTCGGATTGTTTGCCTGTCTCTCAATGGGCAAATAAATTTTGTCTCTCCAGTTAGGCACAAGTGAAAGCTCACAATTATTAGTTAATGGGAGCACAGAGTCATTAAAATATACTTCTAAAAATGTGAAAGAAAAGCAGTCTCTAAGCACAGAGTTTATGAAAAATCTAAATGCAAAATTTGTTGCAAACTCTAAGACTTTTCTAATCCTACTTTTGCTAACTGGATGGTTATTAGCTAGGAACTCTAACCCTTAAATCAGAAGAAGCTCACTGAGCTCAACAACACAGGGCTCTCATTAATTTTGTTTGTTTACTTTTTATTTTTGGCCACAAATTATTTTCTTCTAATGCATTAATAAAAAAATTGGATATTATGATTGAACAATAGCCTCCCGCTTTGAAAATAAATGTGTCCACTTTGTCTTGATACTTATTTTCACTAACCATAGGAGATCATTATCTGGTCAGAGCATTTGTTTCTGTTCCTGTTACACCAGCTATTCTGGTCTTCATTTTAAGGAAAATTATTTGTCAGAAAATTTGTGTTGATCAGGTCTCATCAGACCATTAAGGGAGAATCAAAACCACCAGTGTGCCTAAGAATCAAGAACTAAGCTTTACACAAAGCCCACATTTCACAAATTCTTTTCTGAATCAACTAAATAGAGACGATGAGGACCTCTCGCCCTCGTTGACCCTGATAGTGCATGATTAAACCTGTTGATTTTATATTGTCTACGATTTGTTTCAAGGCATGTTTCTAATTTTTGTTGTGTTTGTTTATACATTTTTCTATGCTTTATAGTATTGCGTACTAAATATTTAGTAAATACCCATTTTCTTACTTAGGGAGACTTGGGTGGTTTTCATGTTTTGTATTGTTATGTTGCTGTTGTTCATATTATGGAATAAATGTTCTTGTATGTATCTCTGGTGTGCATAGGCTAGAGCCGCTCTGGTAGGCACCTAAATGAGGAACTGATGGGTAACATGCATGCACATGTTTGACTTTCTAGGAGAGTATCTAATGGTTTATCGAAGGTGTTGTATTAACACTGACATCAGCCGTTGTGGAAGGTCCTTTAGTTGCTCCACAATCTCATAAATTTTGGAGAGTTTCATATAAAATTCTTGTGGGTAAAAATGCTATATTTTGGTATGTTTTTTTGTCCAATTTAATTTTTCTCTTCTCTAAAATGTGTGTGCATTTCTTTTTCTTATAGTAACTGATTTATGGTTAAAAAAAAGATGAAGTTGTTTTTAGAAGTAAAGTTGTTTTGATATAAATATGAAGTCGTTGTGTCAGGATGTCATCATCTCATCTGTTGTCATTAATAAGCACTCAGTAGCTTAGCCATGCAGGGGCCTTGCTGGGGCTCATCCATAGGAGCATCTGGAGCAGAAACTATGACCAGGGGACAGCTAGACTATAAGTAACAAAAGTTTGTGAGGACCTATTTGAGAGTGTTCTGTCTGGGCAAGGCAAACCTTTGCTGATCTAAAAAGCCGTGTGAAGACTGTTAGGACATTAGCTCCCCTGTGGTAAACGTGGCTCCTTTACTGACAGTGGCACTGGCAAGAGCTGAGCAAGGCGATGGAAGTCAGCTAGCAATTGGTTAAGTCATCTCTCTGGAGAACCAATCTTGTAGAATAGGTTCACCGCAACAAAATTGGGACTTAATTTCTTTCATCTCTTCTTGCCTGGAACAATAGTGTAATTAATCTATTATTGCTTTGGAGTATGTTGTTTTTTATTGGCTTATTAAGAGACATTATCCTGCAAGCTCTTGGCTTGTGAAATTCCTGCAGTGAATTTGTGTTAAATAAATTGACAAACTCAGTCTCTGAGCATAATTTGCTGCCCAAAACAAAACAATCTTTTCTTCAGCAGTGTGTTTGCTATTGATGGGACTTTGTCTTACACATACATATTAGAAAGAACTTAGCAAGCGTATTAGAGACCTCTTGGCATTTTTATTGGAATTATGTTAACATACTTTGAGATCTGATATACTTTGATATTATTTTCTTCATAACCATCTTATATCTTTCTATTTCTTTATGTCTTCTATAACAATTTTCCATCAAATTTAAACAATTATCTATGAAGGCCATGTAACCTTATGATAAATGTATTCCTAGATTTATAACTCTATTTTAAAAATTCCACCATAAATAATATCAATGTTTTGAAGTTATTTTGTTAAAGGTATATCAAAGTATCAATTAGTGGCGTAATTGATCTTATATCTAGACATCTTGCTAAATTCTCTTCTCAATGCTATTTTCTCTGTGCATCACTTGTAGTATATCATGCAAATATATTGTTTTTGATTTTTGACACGTTTGTTTCTATTTAAATTTTTATACCTATTTATTTGATTTGCTTATGGATTTGTCTATGAATTGCAACTATAGCACAAGGTTAAATAGAATATTTCTGGATTTTTTTTTTTATTTCACATTTTTCTATAAACTTTTCATGTATAATTAATTGATTATTCTAATATCTGCAGTCTTTAGAGTCTAAATTGGTTCTATAATTATTATTATTTTATAGCTATTACTGCTAGTGACATGTGCTTGGTAATTTTGAGTTGGAAATTATATTTTATTGAAATTAACCGGTGGAATGCTGGATATAATACCCCAGAAAATATTGCTTTGTCTTCTGTTGGGATCCAGGGAGTGACACTGACCTGCCATTATTTTTATTCCCTTTTAGTAGATCAGTTTAACATTTCACCACATATTCAGCTCCTTAGCATCAAAGAAACCATAAACTTTTTCTGTGGATCCCAGAACTGGTGTGATTTACATTAGGTGTATTGTCTCCTTTGTCTACACTCTCTTCTTGCTTCAAGTCACTATCGTTTATTTCTTTACTGAGTTTTTAAAACTTAATTATTTCCCCTTAGAGAGATCCCTTCTGCTTTCTTGTTAGCTCAGCAGTACTTTCAGAATTATGTTTGCAGAAACGTTTCCCCCATGTTCTTCCAAAGTTCTTAGTCCTCTAAGTTTCTAACATTCTTTATAGAGAATCACTTTCTTTCTAAAAAAAAATAGAAGCTCCCATCTCCGCCCCTAAAAAATAGCTGTAATCACCTGGCTCTTGAAAGGTGTTGATTCTTTTTATGATGACTGGGAAAATGTTTGTTCATTTGGAATTGAATCAAGGCCAAGATATGCACTTTCTGTGTCCTAAGCCAAAGATTCAAACTTAATTTGTATAAAAATAAAACAGAAAGTACACGTGAAATTATTTTTAAGTATCAGCTAGAGAGGTACATTTCGCAGTTTTAAGGATAACTTAGTGAAAATGTTCATCTCACTAACACAGGTGAGTCTTTGTGTCCAAAGATGTTATCTTGAGACCCATCAACACATATTTATCTTATACTCATGATTTCTTTTGCTGCCTCTGTGCCTAGAATACCCTTAACTTCATCTCCCCATTTCCTTTTCATTCTTTCTAATTACCACTTTTTTTGTGGCTAATTTTACTTAATTGCTACCTCACCTTATATGCATCTACCTCCAAAATGCTTTCTTTCATCCCTTACCCTAAAGTGACATTGATGTATATAGCACTTGATGTTGCACCTCTGTATTGTATATTTTATTTATATGTTTGTTAATTTGCTTTGTCACCAGGCAGAGTATTCATAGATAGACTAGCTTTCCTTATATTTAATTTCTGCACCCAGGCTTAGCATTTTGTATGATGCATTGCAGGCACCCAATAAAATGTATTCTGATTGGCAGTAACTCTTCTGGTAGAAAAATAAAATATACAGGGCACATTTTTTTCTTTGAAAACCTAATTCCACCCTAACAAATGGAAGCAATTTTAATATCACAGACACAACTACAGAAGAAGATTCTACCTTGTATAACCCACTACAAAGAGCACAGTCATTTGATCTATACAATGGAAGTATTTGCTTTGTTAAAGAGAAAAAAAGCCAGACAGTGGTTAAAGTGGTGAAAACAGATTTTATTAGAAACTATTGCAATAGGGAAAAAAGAGACCAATATAGAACTGGGCTCAATTCTGAATACAGCAGGGATATGCTGGGACATATAACCAACAAGTAAAATGAGGGAGTCAATGGATGGAAAACTACAAAGAGGAGCCATCAAAGGTAAGGGGGTTCTCACTAAATAGATTTAATAAGATTCTTGCCAAAGACAAGCCAGGGTCCTCAGACTCCTAGGGTGAGAAATGAGGATTTGATCAGATATGGAGGGTGATCAGGTATCGGGGTGGTGGATCTTTGCTAAACTGACTTAGCAAGATTCTTGCTAAAACTGTACTCAGCAGTCTGAAGATAGGGCCCAAGGACAAGGCCTTGTTGGAACAGGACTTGGAGGAACCTTTCTAAAGTTTGGTCAAAGAGAGAGTTTTTTCAGCTTAACTGATTTTTTAAGGTTATTTATCACAGTTGCTATTGTACTTTAATAAGAATCGAGGAGAATAGTCTGCAATTGAAACTATTACACGAGGAGAAAATATCTGTCAAGGTTTTATCTATGTGCTTCCCAGTAACGCTTCAAGAACTGTAACCAGAGGCCAATTTTCTATGTCAAAGGTGAATATTAGCCCTTTAAATGAAAACAGCGGCAGTATATTCAGTACAGCTGAGGCACACTCTTTCATCTCTTTACCACTGCTGCTGGAGCAGCTTCCTTTGTGCAGAAGGACAAGTGTCCGACTTCAAAGGACGAAGAATTAGGAGGACTTCAAAGGTGATGCGACAGATGGTACACGAGGAAGCATGGCCCAATGCCTAGGCTCACATTCAAAGGTGTTTTTTTAAACATGAACTCTGTTGACATTTACACATGGTAATGAGTATGGCATTTCATCTGCCCATGCTTCTCTGTTGTAGTCCCACGTTAGTTATCTGCCGAACATGAAAGAATGCTGGGAGCCATCTTGAATAAATGGAAAGTTAGACAAAAAAGCATTCAGCAGCCTTTCAACAAATATCAGGCTTCATTTACCCTGTGTCCTCTTGTCAATAAGGCAGACAATGTCAGGGTCATAAATAGCAATTCCACTTAACTTATCCAATTCTATATCTCTTTATTGAATGCTTGGTGTGTATGTAACATTAACTGCTATGGGAGATTTAAAAATGAAACATATTGCATAAGTACCTGCTTAAGGAAATCTATGTGAGATTTTATTTTATTTTTTAAATATGTTTTTATTGATTTCAGAGAGAGAGGAAGGGAAAGGGAAAGACAGATGGAAACATTAATGATAGAAAGTCATTGATCGGCTGCCTCCTACATGGCTCCTACTGGGGATCGATCCCGAAACCTGAGCATGTGTCCACCCAGGAATCGAACCATGACCTCCTGGTTCATAGGTTGTCCCTCAACCACTAACTGACACCAGCCAGGCAATGTGAGATTTTTAAAGATACATATGTGTGAAGCAATTTAAGGCCTATACAAGGTGCCCAAATCCATGGTACACTTACTGAGACCTCACCAAGGGGAAGTACATGCATAATAGGTTTGTTGGAGCTCACAAAGAGGAGGACCCTCTGCCGGAAATCTAGTGGCAAGCAGCTGCCGAGTTGCTCTCTATCTTAGGCAGGTAGGATTCATGTGGGAAAGGGAACTAGGGCAAAACAGAGTAGAAGGAAAATGGATGCAAATGATTATGCCTTCCTTGTTGTTGATTTGGGGAGGGGTGCATGTGTATATGTACATGTGTGCAGATCACAAAAAGACAACAATTTTGGAACTGTTGACCTTGTTTTTACTTTACATGGTCCTGAAATCTAAGCTAAAAGTTTTCAAAAGGAAAGAAAACAAAGGAAAATATAACCTTCTATAATTGTACTTTCTAAGCATTAGAAATTCAAATCAACCTTCCAGTTGTGTATTCTTATTGTATTCCTAGCTACAGTAGGTCTAATGAGACTCCTAGGGAAAAGGGTAGCTGCAAATTCCCTGTATGCAGTCAGTTCTCTGTCCTTCTGTACACAAAAATACAGCAATAGTAACGAACAAATTCTTCGATTTTTTAAACCATGAAATGAAAAGATCATTCATGCCACAGAGCTTATGCATATGGACTGTTTAAATTGTTTTCAGTTAGTGTAAAAAATATCATTCTTAATTCATTTGGCATTTCATTATTTTGGTTCATCTAAATAAATGAATTCTGAAAGGTTACTGTGGAGATACCTATCAAGCATCTTATCTGGCAATGAGTGGAAGAAAAAAATGGAGGCTGTGTACACTGCAAACTCTAATCTAAATGTGTCATTAGATGGGGAACAAGTTGTTAATGTCGCCCTTGAAGCCGACCTTGTCAGGAAGAAATGTAGACAGTGCTCCACAATCTTCAGTCTGCACTATCTTCCCGACTTCCTCGTCATCTTTCTATGTGGAAATACATCACTGCTCTTAACTAATGTTCAAAACATACCAAGCACACACAATTTTTCAAACCAATACAGCTATTGTGGCTATAGTGACCAGCAGTTAACAACATTGTCTTTGGAGGACTGTTTTGTCAAAAACCAAAATAAACAAACTACTTCCAGATATGGAAAATTCCTTAAATATATTAAAGGTTTCTATTACAAAGAAAAATAAACCCCACATTTACACACAAAACTCAGCCTGATGTTAAAGAGAAAGGTTGATGACAGAAAAAAAAAAATTATGATGGCCCATCAAGCTTCAGCTGAACAATTGTTACAACTGGGGGATGGGGGGGGAGGGGGGAGGAATGGGTATAAACTGACTTTTCATGACTGGCAATGAAGTATTTGGCAGAGCACATCCTCATGCATATTAGAGGAAGCTGAATCTGAGGCATGGTCTACACAAGTTGAAGACTAAACCCTTTGTCAATAGAATCTGTATTTTTTAATATGCTAACTATTTTCATGTTGCTATATTTCTAAAGACCAAGTGCATATGAATGTAAATACAATTTTAGCCAATGAAACTTTTTGATGAACATTTTTAAAAGTTCCTAGAACATTGAAATAGCAGCCTGCAGAGCTAGCTTTTAGTATTTTTTAAAACGTTAGAACTTTGTGAAATGAGAAAGTAAATTAATCAGTAGCCTGTGTTTTGTTATCACTAAAACTGTGTGATCATATTAAATCTCCTTAATTCCTTCACTCATTTCTATAACAAATATTTTATTCAACACTTGTATTTAGCATAATTTCAAATACACATACCTAAAATTTGTCTTTGTGGAACTTATAATCTAGTGATGGAGAGAGACATTTAACAATCATATAATAAATATATATGTATGCTATTGCAGAGACTGGCAAGCCGTTCTATTTTTACTGGACTAATAGCTAGACTATGTTTTCCATATTTTCTTGCAAGTAGGTGGCCAGTATAATATAGTTGAAAGCAATATACACAACTTCCAGTTCTGGCCCATAAAAGTCTCATGTTTATGTTGTGATTTTTTATGATTTCTCAATATTTACCATATTAACATTGATGGCATAGTGATTTTGGACATGGATAGGAAATAGTATGGTCACAAAATGGAATGAGCCTGGGTCCTTGAATCTCTGTCTGGAGAAAGGCCATCTACAGGTGGACTTCATATAGTCAGAAATCATATGTTATACATTTTTAGTTAGAATGATTCAGTAATTAATAACACTTAGTAAATACATAAATTTGGGCCTTCAAGTAAGTGGCTGCCATAAGAGAAAAATAAGAATAATAAAATCTGTGATGTTGGGTTAGTGGTTGAGCACTTGAGTAATGGGAAGTGAGAGAATATCTTTAACAGGGTAAAAAGATGGAGATCCATGCTGTTCAGAGGCAAAATGTTTGGTAAAACTGTCTTTGCAATAACTCAGAAGATAATGTGTGCATTGAGACGATAGCTATAAGGCAAGTGGTTAAAAAAGCCAGAGAACTGGTGCAACATGGCTATTATGGTCTGAATTTAATAAGATGTTATAAGAAAAATGGGTTCAAGCAAAAATTCACTGGTTTTCAAACAGAATTGCAAAATGATACAAAGATTACCCTCCTTAAAGGTTTGAGAAAGCCAATAACTTCTGGGCTCCAAAGAGAAGGAAGAAAGATTGAAAGTGAACATAGCACAGTAAGACTTTTTAGCTGAAGCAAATGACTCAACTCTGCATCAAAGATCAGAGTAAAATAAAAGGCTTATTTTCTTTCATTTATTTATTATTATTTTTAAATATGTTTTTATTGATGTTTAGAGAGAGGAAGGGAGAGGGAGAGAGAGAGATAGAAACATATCTCATCTCTCAATGATGAGAGAGCCATTGATTGGCTGCCTCCTGCATGCTCCCTACTGGGGATCGAGGCTGCAGCCCAGGCATGTGCCCTGACGGTAACATCTTAGTTCCTGGGTAGAGGCTCAACCGCTTAGCCACACCAGTCAGGCAAGTCTTATTTTCACAGTAAGTTTTTTATTTCAGATTATCTAAGTCACCTTTAAACTAAGAGAGGTATAGGGTGATGAAGCAAATAAATGGATAGGCATGAGAAACATGTAGGAAAACACTGGGCATCAGCACTGTTGATAACTGTAAAGATGCTGAGGTTTTACCTTCCTTGGAAGTTAACAATTGGGCCTGATAGAGTTTCATGGATTTTGGCAGAACCCCAGGTCAAAAACAAAGAAATGTTTACTCACCACAATAACTATAAATGAAGATTTGTGTGGTTCCCCCCCACACACACACTAGTTCCCTGTGTCCCAGTTCCCATGGGGTCATATGAAGTCTTCTGTACACAAAGTGGGTTGCATTACATTATTGGATCCTGACATCTTGGAACCCAAGTATTTTATAATGGGTAGTGAACATGCTAGATCTCTGCCTGGAAGAGCATGCCATCTCTATCTTAAGATTTTAAATAAATCTACTCTTTGCTTCAGAGCTAGATACTGTCTCTAAATTCCAAAGCTCTTTGCTACATAAACATCTTTGAAAAGATATTCCAGGATCAAAGGCATTGCATGAGTTTTGTTGCAAGATGTACACAATTGTGATAGTTGCATAGAGAACCCTTCTCAACATGTAACAGTAGATAAAACTTTCAAAAAGCAAATAGATCAGAAGTCTACTAACATTTTGAGGGAATTGTATTAACAAAGAAGCCATAAGCCTGGACTGAAGATTTAAAAGAAAGTTGCTTTTTGGGAGGGTTTTGTTTTTTGTTTTTTAAATTTATCTTTATTTATTTCAGAGAGAGGAAGGGAGAGGCAAAGAGAGATAGAAACATCAATGATGAGAGAGTCATTGATCAGCTGCCTCCTGCAGACCCCAACTGGGGATTGAGCCTGCAACCCAGGCATGTGCCTGACCAGGAATTGAACCTCTATCTCCTGCATCCTAGGTCGATGCTCAATCACTGAGCCATGTCCAGCCCAGCTAAAAGAAAGTTTATGAGTCATTAGGAAAAATGCAAACAAAACAAACAAATAACAACAAACCTTAGTTCATCCAACTTGTGAAGTGTGAAAGCTGTACATCCCCAAGGAGGACTTTTTGTGAAATGCCTACTTCTGTATGGCTACATAAAGTAATAAATTCAGGTTTATCTCTCAGAGTAGAGACGTAGAGCCATGAAGAACAATGAAAAGAATTCCCCCCAAGAAGTAAAATCAGAGTCTAATGAGAAAACATCTCTATCATTTGAGCTATTATATTTTGAAGACCTGTGTGTAAAGAAACACCTTCTATTACAACTCTAACTGATATGTAAGCTATGATAAACATTACGCTATTAACATAAAAATTGAAATACACTCTTATAATTGAGGAAAGTGATTGAGATTAGGATGTCAGATGGTGTTTCTCTGAAAATCGGCGGGAGGTGAGCAAAAAAATTAGAGCTAAGACTACTCAAGGTGATTAAGTATACTGTAACAGAAACTATTACATATTTCTATGGAACAGAAAGAAAAAATAAACTGAATAAACGAGTTAGTGAGCTATAGGACTTCTTCAGGTGGCCTAATATATATGTAACTTGAGTACCCTAACGAGAAAAAAGAGAGGAGGAAATGAAGGAAATATTTGAAGAAATAATGGCCATCATTTCCCCCAATTTGTTGAAAAGTATAAAGCCACAAATTCAAGGAGCTCAAGCAAAAGAAGCATGAAGAAAACTACATCGAGACATATTATAATCAAATAATTCAAAAGCACTTATAAAACACAAACAAAAAGTCATGTTTTGCACATAAGTAAAATAAAAAAGAAAGAGATATTTCTCTTCAGAAACAATGCAAGTGAGAAAAGAGGGAGAAGCATCCTTAAAGCACTGGAGGGAAACTGTCAACCTAGAGTTCTATAACCAGCAAAAACCTCTTTCAAAACAGGGGACAACATAGAGCATTAAATAACTATATTAGAGCAAAATCATGGTCTCAAATGAACACACCCCTTAAGAACCAAGAAAAGAAGAATACATTAAAAATAAACAGGAAAAAATAAATAATAATAATCAGATCAGAAATATGAAATAGCAGAAAATAATGGAGACAACCAATGAAACCAAAGCTGCTTGATTCTTTGAAAAGGATCAATAAATGTGATACACCTCTAAGCAGAATAATCAAAATAAATTAGAAAAGACAGAGATTACTAATATCAAGAATGAAAGATGGAATAATAATTAATCTAGTGATTTTGTAGCCACACACACACAAAATTATTCTACAATTATTAAAAGAATAGGGAATATGATGGACAACTTTAAGCCAATACCTTCAACACTGCAGATGAAATGAACAAAGAACAAATTCCTTGAAAGATATAAGAGTAGAATATCCATCGGCAGCCTCCTGCACCACCACCCCCTGACAGGGAATTGAACCAGGAACCCCTTGGTGCACTGGAGGAATCCCAACAAACTGAGCCACACTGGCCAGGGCTAAGTCATCTCTTATCGTCACTTGTCAAATATAGTCCACAGCATCGAAAGCAAATAAAACTCTAATTCCCATAATTAACTTAGATCACGCCTACAATCACTCAGTACATTTCTTGTTTTCCAAGTTATTGCAGTGAACATTTTATCAAAAGTTTGACCATTTCAAAAACATCTTTATAATTATTTCCTTCAATAACTGTTTCCTTACCTTGGTTGCCATGTCCTGAGAGCAGTCCTAGCTTGTGGATATTTTGTTACAGCACAAGAGTGGTCCTCTCCTGGTTATCAACTTGTGTATCGGTAAGCATAAGCAAGCATTGCTTCCAGCAGCTCCTGCAGGTCCCAGGGTCTGCAACAACAAGGGATTGTTTCTTGCTCAGTGTTCTTGTGCACTGTGGGTCAGGGGTGGCTGTGTTTCACAATTTCTTTACTCAGCTGACAGCTATCTCTATGACATTGCTAAGTTCATGGCTGAAAAAAAAAAGAGTAGATAGATAGAAGATAGATGATGATAATAGATGATAGATGATAGATGATGGATAGATAGATGATAGATATAGATATAGATAGATAGATTCCACTGAGAAGTGCTATAAGCCACTTTCATTTGCATTCATTGCACCCCCCAAAAAACAAATCACATCATTTTACTACACATTAATGAGGAAGGAAAAAATATATAGTCATCATCTTGGGATGGTTAGCAAGTATTTTGAACTATTATGCAATCTACTGCAGAGTATTATGGAAAGAGAGGGTCCTCTGAGTGCAATGATAGACTATGGAATTTAAGTTGGGCATAAAGGATGTAAAGCAGGTAGGGGTTAAATCTTAAACCAATGTATTTGAGAACTGTATTGGTCCTAAAAACAGCAGGTATTCTGATAGAGCTATTTGAGAAAAAGAGCTAGAAAATATATAAGAATTTGATTAGAAAAAATGATAATTAACATTTCTGGAGGGAATATTCTCTGATTTAAATCAATATCATGATATCACTTTTCTTGGATTTGACTTGTCTCTATCTTAGAAATTCTAGCATTTAGAAAATGTCAATAGGAGTGCAATTTGCGTACATTGTCATGCTCTTGTTTTTCCGTAGTGTTTTTTTTTCTGCAAATCTTAGAGATCAATATGGATCACTAAATGTCCATTTGAATAGATTGACAGATATTAATTGCAAAGATAACTGAAATTAGTGTATTGATCAGATAGAAATATTTTTCATCTTTGAGGTAACTTTGGCATCCTCATTGGGTTAATCCTATGGAAATCTCTTGACATATGTTCAGGTTGAAAATTCTCTATTTCTTTCTCTATCCATTGTCACTTTTTAAAAATAAAAGTAAAATATGAAGGTAATGCATCAGGAATAATCTGATTATAAGTAAAGGGCTAAATTTAGAAATTTTCTTACAGCAGGGGGTTTTGAAACTAATTCAGGAAACATAATTCAAATTTGGGCCAAATTTGTACTTCATGAAAGGCATAGAGAAGCTTCACTATTAAAAAAAAAAAAAAAAAATCCATAAATGTCAGAATAAAGTCACAAAATAACTTCTCTTTTTTTTTTTTTCTTTAGAAAAGATAATTGTGAGAAAGAGTAAAGTAACTGAGAGGAATCTATTGTATTTCATGACCAAGAAACTTCAATTGTGCTATTTATTAGTTTACACTGTGTCAGCTCTGCCCCTATTTAAAAGGACATAGAACTCATTGTGTAGCACCCCAGAAACACGGGAACACCAGGAGAAAGAGGCAGCCATCATCTAGAAAACAAACAGTGAAATGAATTGCTATTTGTCACCTTTCTAACTGTTCTGTTGACCTGCAGACCCCATCTACTCCGAGAGGTTTCATGCACATTTCTTAATAGAGTACAAAAGAAAAAAGCAATGCCTGCATTTTTAGAACGGGAGTCATCCTCCAAAGGTTTCCCCTTAAAGGTAAAGAATTGTTACTCTGTTATCTTTACGGTCAAGTTCCTTTTTCTCTAGAAAATAAAAGAATGCTCTTTGAGTGCGATTTTCTTTCTTTCTCATCAGCCCAGAGTGATAAAAGACAGATACTAACAAGTGGAATTAGACTCTCTCTCTCTGCCTAGCCTTAGATCAAAAACACCAGAGGTAAATCAGTTTGTCAGCCATTTCCCTCCATTAGAACAGAAAGCATAAGTTTTGCATAATTCCTAGAACGCTCCTACCCCGACCTAATTAGGAGTGTGAAGAACCAGCCGATCAGCTCTACAGCGTGGATGTGATCCATGGAAAATGTCAGCAGCCCTGTCTGCGTGCTATGCCCAATGCACTTCTGTACTCCCTTTCAAGGAGGTGAGGCCGTGGTAACGGGTGGCATTTTATCTTTTCTCCACCAAAGTGTAAAATTTTAAAAGGTCTATCATGAGCCGAAACCTTTAACATTTGTGAAATTCATCAACTATATTCAGCAAACATTTTTGAATTCTTAATAATGGGCTTTTCATTAGGATATACATAGCTGAAAAATATCTTCATGGATACTAATCTGTTTCTTCCAATTGTCCCGCAGGGCCCAGCCCATGTGGATGCAGGGTGGTGCAGGTCTCAAATCAGTTCATGCAGTTATAGTAGTACAGCTGGTTAAATGCCCACAAAGAATTTAAAAGGATGGGAGGTGATATATTGCACAAGCAAATTCACATAGAAAAGCTATCTCTTAAGAGTCTATATAGCATAAGTGGTGGGATTTGTTTGTTTGTTCAGTTTTATGTTTGTTTTGTTTTTTGTGTTTTAACCAGAGGGAGGACTATAGATTAATCCCATATTTTCTTCTCTTGTTGACCCATACTCTTCTGTGAGATTTTGGATTTGGTTAAATGGCACTTTTACAGGCACAATTTTTGTTTAATCTTATAAGTATATCTTGGCTGGAACTAGAGATGTCATCTGTAAAACAAATCATAGTAAATTGGTACTAATATTAAACCCAATCCAGAGCCCATGTATGCTATCTACAACCAAACCAAATGTCTGTGACAGGGATACACAAGGACGTCTTGTTGATTCACACAGTCATCACTTTCTGTGCTTAGTTTGACATCGACACTTTCCTTTACATGAATTTTTTTCCCCTTTATCTTTTCCTTTTCGTCATTTTCTTTTTTAAATAATCGATTTGAGATGAATAGTCCCACCCCACATAATTAGAAAGATCAGTGTGATTGAAACCCTTTAATTTTAACCAGATTAACTAAATTTATTTCCCCTCGATCTGATGTCCCATAGCTAGGTTTGATTAATAGTTGACCCCTGTGGAAGGTGGGATTACAAAGGGATTAAAAGCTAGACATTCCTGAGATTTTGTTGTAAAACAGTTCTATGAAGGGGTAACTAGAGATCCTCACTCTTCGTATGAAAAATGAAGATTCGAAGCTACTGAATCCTAAGTAATAGGATACATGCTTTAGTTTGCTTTGTTTTCTTCTGTTGATTCTATTTTTAAAATAGGGAAGTGTTTTGTGAAGCAAGTCACTCTTTCTGACTAAGGAGCTTCTCTGGATTCAGGAATTAGTCTGGCTATAGGGGAACGGAAGGACAATAAATGGGATCACTCAGGCACCAAACAGGAATTTGGCCTCATCAGCAGAGAATTGCTGATCAAATTAAAAATGATAAAAAAAAAAAATCTATTCAACAACAGACCTATATTATTTTGATTATATTTTAGAGCAGTCATTCTCAATATAAACTCATATAGAAGGGATACCTGCAAAAGGAAGTAATTCAAATAATAGCCCTTATCTAATGCCAAGAACATTTAATAAATGTACATAATTTTCTTAATTTTAAGATTTATTTCCATAATTTTCCCCATAAAGCATTAGAGTGGCTACTATAAGTCTGCTAACAATAGCTATTTGAAAGAAGAAGCAGATTACAAATGAATATTGAGACAAATATATAGAAAACACTTGAACAAGCCTCTTCAACATCTTTTATTTCCCTCTCTGGAGGGAAACATGAGTACTTGGTTAAGATTATAAATATATATAGCCATATGTATATTTTTATTCATATATAAATGTACTTTTAGTTCACATAAAAATTATTGATATTTTATTATATTGAGTTCAAAGCAATATAAATTCAGGGCTATAAACATCTAAGTTTGAAAGCATTTGTTCCACCTTTGCAGTTATTTGCTTATATAAAACATGTTTTCCAATTCCCAATTCCTTTAAATTAGTGGTCCAGGGTAAAAGTATTGGCATATGTGTTTTCAAATGTATTTTAATTAAATACTACGTATACATAAAGATGGGCATAGTCATACAAGTTCTCTACAAAGAATGAAGTTTTCAAGAACAAACTAGTGGGAATAAAATACTCAAAATTGTAGCATATTTTGAATACTAATGCTTACATTTCCTTAATTAGAATAACAAACTATGAGCAATTGATTAACCACCTAAAACTTGATCTTAAAGAGAAAAATAAAGAGACAGAGATAAGAAGACAGATAAAGTAACAGCGGAAAGCTATTTACAGGCATGGTTTACCTGACTCACCAAAAAAAATCTATTGTGCATTCTGGTCAAGATGGTGGTGTAGGTAAACACAATGCTTGCATCCTCCCATAACCACATCAAAATTACGATTAAACTACAGAACCACCATCATTAAGAAACACCAGAAATCTACCAGAATGGAAGTCCTACAAGTAAGTATATCAAGAAGAAGCCACTTCAAGACTGGTAGGATGTACAGAGACCAGGAATGGGCTGGCCCCACATCCATGTGTGGTGCATAAAATTGGGGGAGATATCTAGGCTGCAGAGGTCCCCCCAGGGGAGAGAGTCATCCCAGTTCCACACCAGTCCCCCAAGCCAGGAGTTCCAGTGCAAGGAGGCCAAGTCCCCATCACTTCTGGCTGTAAAAACTATCAGGGATTGTGGCTGAGGGAGACAGAGGGCTGCTGGAGTCCCAGGCAGCTCCTTTTAAAGGCCCACACATGGACTTATTCAGAATCACTCTCTCTGAGCTCAGGCCTAGAACAGCAGCTCAAAAGGTACCAGGGACATACAGGGAGGAACCGAATTGTCTAACATCAGCGTGAAAGCTGTAGGAGCAGCTCTCTCCGAGACAGAAGTGCTGGCAGAGGTCATTTTTCCTTTTTTGAGCCTTTACCCAGCAAGGCCTACAGGTGGGCACCATATCTGAGTCTCCATCAACCTGGCTCATATTGTTTACCTGGTGATTCCCTGAGACCTTGCCCCACCCAAACTTGTGCGTCCACTCAAGCTGTTTCTAATAGCTTTACAATATGAAGGGCCTGTCTTGGCTGTTGCTTCAGACTTCCCGAAAGTCTCTCAAACTAGCAACATCTGGCCTTGGTGATCCCCGTACCTCTACTTAAGTGGCCCCAGGCCTAGTAGTAGTGGCAGCTGGCCTTGGTTCACAGCCTGGCCTCTCATGGACACATCCAAGCACAAGTAGCAATCATTTGCAGATTGCTTTGTAGCTCATGATGGGTGGCCCAGGGAAGAACACAGTCAGTAGTTGGCCTTGGCCTGTACCTCCCAAGAGGCCTCGGAGCCAGTGCACCTATTAGACAGCTCCAGACCACACTGAAGCACCTCCACAAGTGATACAATCAAGGGGCATACTCAATAGGCACTAGAGGCCTGCTGAAATAAGTACTGCTCTGTAGGGTGGGCCCCTGCACAACTGATCCTCCATGGTGGCCACAGTAAGTCCTTGCAGCTTATTGACCTGATGGTAAATCCCTCCCATGAACATGCCAACAGCAATCAAGGGTCAACTACAAAAAGAGGGTGTACACGGCTCACACTGGTGGGGGATGGGAGGTGGTGGTTCACCTGGAATGCCCAGATCGGGTGATGGGGAGGCTGTGCCACTGGTCCCTAAAGGATAACTACTGTATCAGGCCACTCTATTAAGCCTGGGAGATGTAGCAACTCTAGTCAATATATAGAAACAAGCACAGAGAACATGTCAAAATGAGGCAATAAAAAAACATGTCCCAAATGAAAGAACAAAACAGAACTCCAGAAAAAGAACTGAACAAAATGGAGACAAGCAATCTGCTAGATGCAGAGTTCAAAACACTGGTTAGAAGGATGCTCAATGAACTTAGTGAGAACTTCAACAGCATAAAAAGGTACCAGTCAGAAATGATGGATACACTAACTGAAATGAAGAATAGTTTACAGGGAATCAATAGTAGAGTAAATGAAGCTGAGAATCAAAACAGTGATTTGGAATATAAAGAATCAAAACAACCAATCAGAACAACAAAAATAAGAAAGAATCTTAAAAAATTAGGACAGTGTAAGGAGCCTCTGACATGACTCCAAGCTCACCAATATTTGCATCATGGGGGATTCAGGAAGGAGAAGAGAGAGAGTAAGTAATTGAAATAAACATAAGTTCATGAAGTGCAGATTCCCAAACAAGATGAATTGAAGAGGTCCACACCAAGACACATCATAATTAAATGGCTAAACTTTAAAGACAAATAAGAGAATCTTAAAAGCAGCAAGAGAAAAGCAGTTATTTATCTACAAGGGAGCTTCCATAAGACTGTCAGCTGATTTCTGAACAGAAACTCTGCAGGCCAGAAGGAATTGGCAAGAAATGTTCAAAGTGACAAAGAGCAAGAACTTACAACCAAGGTTACTCTGCCCAACAAAGCTGCCATTTAGAACTGAAGGACCTATAGAGAACTTCCCAGATAAGAAAAAGCTAAAGGAGTTTGTCACCATCAAAACAGTATTACATGAAATATTAAAGGGTCTTCTTTAAGACAAATAAGAAGAAAAAAGATAAAAATGTGAACAATAAAATGGCAATAAATACATATCTATCAACAATTGAAGCTAAAATCAATCAATCAATAAATGAAGAAGCAGAACAAAAACAGACTCATCGATACAGAGAACATTTTGACAGTTGTCAGATGAGAAGGTGTTGGGAGGATGGGTAAAAAAGGTGAAGGGATTAAGAAGTACAAATTGGTTTTTACAAAATAGTCATGGGGATGTAAAGTAGAGCAGAGGGAATATAGTGAATAATATTCTAATAACTATGTAATATGGTGTCAGATGCATATGAGATTTATTGGAATGATCACTTAGTAAGTTATATAATATCTAATCACTGGGGTGTATAGCTGAAACTAATATAATAGAGCATGTCAAAAAAAATCTATTGCAACACTGCACAGTCATAGTATAGGAGTTTACCTTTTAATAAAATTTAGTAGCTTGCATTAGTATAGTTTCCACATTAAAGTTACAAAATGTAAATATATATTATGGGATTGCTTAAATATTGCTTAAATTAGTAGAAACAGAGCAAATTTTAAACATTTCTTCATTTTTTCTTATTCCAAATTATTTTGTAATGATATTTGTTGTTATATATAATATATATTTATTGTATACCTACATCTCACATATATGCTCATAAAGGCAAGAATATTAAGGTAGCTTCCTTTTTTTTTTTAAGTGTCAAAAGGTGAAAATTAGACACTTTCACTTTACTTGGACAAGTTGGCAGGAATTGATCTAAATTCTAGGAAGTATACATCTCAAAAGGAAAAAGCAATTATTAACCAGTTAATGTGGTCTGAAAATACATACTGGTGGAATATCGATTTAACTTAGCAACTAG
Organism: Miniopterus natalensis; assembly: GCF_054644295.1. Taxonomy (NCBI): domain Eukaryota; kingdom Metazoa; phylum Chordata; class Mammalia; order Chiroptera; family Miniopteridae; genus Miniopterus; species Miniopterus natalensis. The sequence goes on from NC_142087.1 coordinate 55,758,612, forward strand.
CCAGAAACCAACAGTCAATAAAGAGATACATTTGTGTTTTGATATCTTGTTAAAAATTTGATTAGGTAATCTTCAAATAACAGAATTTGCTGAAGTCACTCCTAACTTATCCTACAGAACTAACAAATCTGTGCTATTAGTACTAAGTTTTTTGAAACACAGAAGAAAATTAAAAGGATGGGTAGTATATAAGGCACACATTCATATATATGTATGTTTATATACATACGATCCTGAAGAACAAGTTTTATATATAGACATATATCATCCATGCATTTTTATCTTGTCACTGAAAAAGACCGGGCCAAAGCTTTTAGAAATCAAATGTGAACTCATTTTGAAATACCAGCAGTGTTTGAATTTTAAATTAACCTATTTACAATAAAACTATGCCTGCTGATTGCCATCATCTTCAGGAAAATTAACAGTAACGATCATTGGTGTCATAATGCAATTTCCCCGCAAAAATCACATAGGCTTCATTACTGTTTACATAAATTGTCATAAATACCAATTATGGCTGAACATAAAATGTAATGCTCTTTTTTAAAATCATAATCAGACTATTGTTCTTCTAATTCATATGCTAGGGGAATAGGGTTTTGATTCAACCTTTGTTGTGAAGGAAGTGTTTTATGGTAGTTAGTTTTGCTCCAAGTCCTGGTTGGCTTCTTGTCAAATCACTCACTCTCCATTTGGATCATGTAGCCCTTGTCCCCGTTCAGCGTGTCCTCTAATATGCTGGGAAGAACATGGAGGCGTGCTAATGGCAGATGAGGGAGATATACACTGAAAGTGTCCTCTAGACTTCAGCCGAGAGGTGGCTTCCAGTGGGATTTATAACAACATTTGGTGTAATTACGTGGAAGCCCCCATAAACAAATAATGCAATAACAGACCTGTTAGAGGAGCACATTTGCAGCACCAATTTCAGCTTCCCCCATAGGTCAGCAGAACAAATAGCCAGGAAAGGCAATACCCTGTTAAATGGCTAATTTTCAAAACAAATAAGAGTTAAGTTGCTGGCAGGGGAGTGGAGGAAAAGGCCAGGAAGGAGAGATTCAGCATCCTTCCTATGCTGGTCTCTAAGAAGGAGATAAATCAGCCCCAAAGGTTATTCAGACAGAACGTCGGAGCAGGGGACAATTCTCTCTGAGGACAAAATTCCTGTCTTTGCTTTCTGTCATTCTGGCAAAGCAAAAATGAGAATCATGCTGTTTTAGGCCTATTTTATCTCATAGTTGAAGGTGTTCTACTTGTCTACTGGTTTATTGCTTACCTTTCTTCTTGACTTGCTTACCCCTAAAATTTAACAATAAAGTCTGCTCGAAGTTCCCACCTGCTTCTGATTCAAAGCAGTCCTTAAGCATTAGAATCAGGGCCCAGCTGGCATGGCTCAGTGGTTGAGCATGGACCTCTGAGCCGGGAAGTTACAGTTCAGTTTTGGGTCAGGGGACCAGCGGGAGTGTCGGGCTCAATCCGCAGTAGGGGGCGTGCAGATGGCAGCCAATCAATGACTCTCTCTCATCATGGATGTTTCTCTCTCTCTCCCCCTCTCCCTTCCTCTCTCTTAAATTAATAAAAACATATCTAAAAAAAGTATTAGAATCAGAAGAAAAACCAATCTATTGATACTTTGAACAGTGCTATCCACATGTGTTGGTGACTACACACAATTACATGTATGCAGAAGGGATGGTGGGTGGTGTGCCAATGTCTTCCCATACTTCAAACCTGGACAATCTCTTTTTATTTTAATGAACCCTGGCAATTTGTCCTAGTTTTACCCAGTTCTATCTTGGTTGATTAAAGCAAGCTATACTGCTATATCCAGGCAAGTTTAACAAAATAAAATTAGGATTTAGGGTTATTGATTTAAGAAGAAAATAATAAATAAATAATAAATAACTGGTAGGGATCTCTTTTCTGTGAGAAATTAAAGTGGAACCAACAGAAATTCAGTAAAATTAGCTGCTGTTGTTTCACTCCTAAGCTAGAAAAATGCCAAAGGTAAACAAGCAGCATCAGCAGGGAGGAGTAAATGGGAATTTTACTTTTTTTTTCATCTTTCATAATCTCATGCATTATCGGTAACAGGGTGAGACATTTTAATATGGTGTGATCATCATTAAAAGGCGAAATTTATCTTATCACAGTGCATTAAACTCCCAGAAGGAAGCGGAAAAAGCGAGAGAAAGTGAGAGACGCTGATGAACTATTTAATGAAACACTATGGTTGTAGTTTTCCTTGATTTTTTTTTTTTTCTTTTAAAAACTGATGTTAAACAAAACTGGTTCCAAATACACCCAGATTGCACCTGGGGCCTGTGCATTTTGAGAAGTCTCTACTGTGTCCTGACTTTGTTTAATAATTTCTAATTATGTTCTACAACACAAAATTAAATATTTCTATCTCCATTGTGTGTACTTATTCATGAGCTGGGCATTAATCGTAAAACAATGTATCTTGTTGTTTATTTATACCAGATGTGAGCATTTATGTTGTTCTGTTCAGGGTTCCCAGCTAGGTCTTTATTTGTATACTGAGCCGCCTGGTTTTGCATGAAAATGGTTTCTAAGCTCTACAGTTCATCTCCACTCTTGTTCTTAAAGCAACACCCACAACACAACAACTATTTTTTCTTAAGAGAAAGAATTTATGAATAAGTAAGAGATTTCTGCTCTGGCTCTTTTGGTCCCTCACCAGCAGGGCAGCCAGAATACATTTTGGGGACCTAGAAAATTCAATTTGGGATTTGCTTCACAGTTTCAGATGCTGGCTTGTTGCAAACAAAAGCTGCCTGGGCCATGGAGTCTTGCTTTTCTTCTTAAACACATTTGCATACTCTTAATTTTATATTTATTTATTGACTTTTTAAAATGTATGAGTTCGTTGGGGTGGAGAGGAATGTGCTTCCAATGTGTCCTTCTGTGGCTGCCTCCATGTTTTGTAACTCAGTCAGTGACCACAAGAATCCCAATAGATATTTTTTAAAAGGCTATATCTCGCCTTTGGTATTTTATTAGCATAGGTGACAATATGGTAAACCTAACTTAGGCATTATATTAATACAAAATGTGAAAAGTCTCCTCCTATGCTGTTCCCTACCCTCCCAGTTCTGTCCAGGGCAAGTTTTATCAAGTTTATCAAATTCTGTGTGTTTTTAAAGAGATTTTATCCTACGTCTAAAAACCCCCCAAATATATATTCCTTCCCCATTTTAATATAAATTTCAGCATACTTACTGTGGATCACTTTTTCCCCATTTGACAATGTATCTTGGAGATTGTTCTGTATCAGGATAGTAAAAAATAAAACCTCCCTTTATTTTTTATAGCTATATAATATTTCACTATATGGATATGCATAAAGTATTTAATAATGGAGCAAGTTTTATTTCTAACCTTAAATCAGCTATATATAGCACAATGATTGCCTGAGACTTTTATTTATTTATTTATTTATTTATTTATTTATTTATTTATTTATTTATTTATTTATTTAAAATATATATCTTTATTGATTTCAGAGAGAGAAGAGGAGAGGGAGAGAGATAGATAGATAGAAACACCAATGATGAGAGAGTCATTGATCGGCTGCAACCCACAACCTGGTCATGTGCTCTGACCGGGAATTGAACCCTGATCACCTGGATCCTAGGTCGACGCTTAACCACTGAGCCATGCCCGGCTGGGCTGCCTAAGACTTTTAAAGTAAGCATTTGCTGACCTACATAATGAGCAATTGGTTAGTGCACAATGATCTAGTGACATGGTTCTTTGTCAGTGCAATTGGTGATCAGGCAACCACAGCCCATTCTTAAGTACTGTGCTCAAGGGGGTGACTGCCCTGGCTGGTGTGGCTCAGTTGGTTGGAGTGTCATCCCATATACCAAAAGTTTGCAAGTTCAATTTCCAATAAGGGTACATACCTAGGCTGAAGGTTTGATCTCTAGTTGGAGTGCGTACAGGAAGGCAATCCATCAATGTCTCCCTCTGTCTCTCTCTCTCCCTCTCTCTCTCTCCTTCCCCTCTCTCTAAAATCAATAAGCATGTCCTTGGGTAAGGATTGAAAAAAAGAGTAAAGGGTGACTGATTTAACTATTTTCAACTTGGAGAAATACATTAGTCTTTAAAGAGCAGTTTCTTTGATAGTCTAAGTAGGAAAAGTCCTTATATCTTTGCTACAGTGCCTTCAGACAAAGGATAGAGGATAGGGGCTCACTAAGTGACTCTAGTCTACAGGTAAGTTTTGCTTGGTTCAATTAAAAAATATTCAAAGTGGTTGATATCATTAACTAACTTAGATATTTAACACAAAAATCTGAAATTGTTGCTTCTGTTGAAAAGCCCGATGGTCTGGCAAGAGCTGGGTTCCCTTCCTTCAAAGCAATAACCTCTGAAGCTGACGAGAACTGCCCTCTTCAGACAAGAGCATGAGGGCCAGGCTTCTTCCAGACCTTCCCTGAATGACTTAAATCATATTGCCTGGACCCAATATAGGCACTTAAATTTGCCACATTTGAACTCAAATATACAAACCCACAGAGAACTGAGGGTCAAAGTCCCTATGTAATACCATTTAGAATAAGTGCTCCAACAATGGTGATGGTTACTGTGATGTAATGCAGAATACAAATTCCTCATACTATGTAAGAGTAATCTGAGCTCTACTTGGCATTTTCCCTCCTCTTCATACTTTCAAATATGCTTGGCTTCACTCTATCACCCAGACACCTGGTATCATTTCCAGGTCATGAGTGAAGACTTGATACAGAAGAAAGTGAGGAACAAATACAAGCATATCATTATGGGAAGTCTAATGCCACCCACATATGGTCTACAGTTTTAACCACATGAGGCAGAATAATGTAGGAAACCTAGATCTGGGAGACTAAATGAATAGGATGTTGAAAGATACTACATTTCCAGTTTCCAACAGGGGGAAAAGGGAAATACCCAACTCCAGCCCATTGTGGCCATCCTGTCGCACCTAAAGGAGTGAAAGGAAACAAAACAGAGCACAACTGAGAAACACTTGTGAAGGATATAGCCCAGGGGCACAGGCTCACTAAAGACTGAGATCTAGTTTTAGGACTATATATTCTTCCCTCTCCCTCATCTGTTATAACCACCACATCACTAATTACCTATTTACCAAACTCCTTTTACCTAGTACATTATGTCCAGCTTTCAACAAAAAATTACAAGGCATACTAAAGAGCAAAGACAATATCCTGGAGTGTGAGGGTACTGAGGCAGAGCTGGCATCACAGACCAGAGGCCCGCTGACAAAATTATCCTATTAAATGCAGGGCAAGTCCAGAGGTGATATCTGCCTCCTGAGGGCCATGAGGGGAGGAACCAGGGAAACTGGGTGCCAGCCTCAGGAATTGTAATGTGTACCCCATAGCTCACTTTCTTACTCTTTCCTTAGGCTTCCCAGGGATATCTGAAGATCTACCACTTGGACCATATGGCACTTGAATTCCACAAAATAAAGGGATTCCACATGCAAGGGAAGGCCTTAAATATGTATTTGCACATAACTTAAATGCTGTGATTTGTGTTCTCTAGAAGGAGGGTCAGCAAACTAAATGCTTTGTGTTCCTTCTGCCCCACTAATCATCTCTCCAAGGAAAGGGTCCCAGTCCTTGGGTGTCTGCCATCTCTGCACTCTCACAGCTGTGGTCCCACAAGGAGGAGAGCCGGGAAGGAGCCCACCCTGGTATCCACCCCTAAGTTTACTCAGGGAAAGTGGACAACTGAGTAAAGACTCACTACATTTTAAAACGCAGATCAGAATACAGAAAGCATGTTTGGTTCTGGTATCTTTTACTAGTAACAACCCCAGTAATCATCAGATTGTGAAAATGAGAACTATCAAAAAGGAACGCAATCCGCCCTACTCACAGACTCTGGAAGGGGGGAGTGCACAGACAGGCTTTTACCTCCAAGTCTCTGGTTTGATTCCAGATATAATGAGACTGACCAAATGTCACTCTAATTAGAAGACAATAAATTTCTGTAGCAAAATGCATTCCACAGTGTGAACTCACTTCAAGGAGACATTTGTCTTTATTACGTGATGTGCGTACTTGGGGGTTGGTGGGCATTTCGGCTTTAAAGAGGCTCGTGTCATAATGAGTGTGAAGATGGAAACCTTTGCCCAGTTCCGAGCATCTGGGGCTTGCCCTGAACATTGAGCCTCAGCCTTCAGGCACAGTTCAGCTGGGCCTGGCCGCCTTTCTAGACAGCTTTCCTGTAATTGTTCCAAGAGAAGAAAGGAAAGAGAAACAGCTCTGACAGATTGTGGAGGTGATAAAGTTCCTGAACATTAGAACTGCTAATAGGGTAATAGTCTATTATGGCTTGTGATCTCCTAAGGTTTCATACTCCCCCTCCCCCTTCTCTTTCCTTCTCTCTGTTTTGAATTGAAATATGAAATTCTGTAGGGGATATAACCAATTGAGTCGATAGCAAGTCAAAAGCTTAGGTGTGCAGCTTATTTTGTCCATAACTTATTTCCCTGCAGGTTCATGTGGGGTCTTTCCCTTGCCCAGTAGAACAGTTGTCATGGGGGGCAAGGGTCTACCCTTCTAGGGCAATTTTAGGGCCACTGATCACTCTGTTTCAACAGCTGCTGGAAAATGGACCTTTTGGAAATGAAGTATCCCTTCCCCCATCTTCTCCCATGCTGCCTCACTCAGAATTACACTTTAAATGAACGCACCCCTATCCCCTTTCAGATATGCAGCGTGTTAGGAGGACCATGTAGGAGCCAGACATAGAGACAGAAGAGAGAGTGAGAGAGGAAGCAGAGATGGTGATATCTCCCATTGGACTGAGATGTGTGAGAGGCAGTAAAAGCAGAAAACAAAGAAGGTGCTACATGACCCCTAAATATGTCATTTTATCCTGTCTTTGTATTCAAATGGAAATGTTATCTAATTTATTTGTATTATAGAATTCTAGTAAGAAATAAATGTGCTATTACATATGAATATGCTGGGTAAATGGTTTAAAAAGTCAACCAAGTACTCCCCTATATATAAAACAATGCAAGTACAGATTTTGAAGTCACAAATAAATTCAGAAGGAAAAAGAAAAGAATATATAAACTGAGGCTATATTCTATATTTTTTTCACATCTACAAGTATTCCCTGATTTATGATGGTTTGACTTACAATTTTTCTATTTTACAGTGGTGCTAAAGCCATACACATAATAAATTACATGAGATAGTCAACACTTTATTTTAAAATAGGCTTTGTATTAGATGAAGTTTGCCTAACTGGAGGCCAGTGTAAGTGCTCGAAGCATGTTTAAGGTAGGTTCGGCTAAGCTATGATGTTTGGTAGGTTAGGTGCACCAAATGCATTTCCAACTCAGAATATTTTCAACTTAGGATGGGTTTATCGGGGACATAACCCCATTGTGAGTTGGGGACATCTGTGTATACATTCACCCCACTGGCTGCTGTAGAAATATATTCCATGGCACAGGCTCTGGATCCAGGTTTCCTGAATCCACAACCTTTCTCTATTGAGAGACATTGAATGAGCTCTTGTTCCTTAGATCGCTTAACTGTAGAAAGGTGATCCCTTTTGAAATACTTTTGGAATACTCTCTGGACAGAGTAAGGGCTCAATTGACTTTAAGTATTCTATTCTCCTTAAGTGCCATGTATTCTTGCCTCAATATTTTTTATTATACTCTCTTTCCTACATTTGAAAAGTCCCCCTGACCTGTATATTTGAAACTGATGTTTTATTTGATTTCCTTTGGGTTCAGAAGGTTTTCCCTGACCCTTCAAACCTACAGTGGTGTCTCTCTTCTGTGAGCTCCTAGAGTCCTTATTTACGGTCCGTCCCTCTGTTGGTTTAATCATAAACTGCCTGTTGGTATTTAAATTTTTATTATTTATTATTTTCTAGTAAGCAATATAAACAGTGGAATTAACTTAAACCTTAGTATCAACTGACATGGGATTGAGCTATTGGTCCATCATCCTCGAGAACCTCATTTAGTCTCTGTGAGCTTCATTATATTAACCTGAAAAGTGAAGATGATGATAACACCTACCACACAACTGTGAGGCTCTACAGAGATGTCTGCGAAAGTCCTCGACAACAAGGAAAATGGATTTACTACTTTTATATGTGTTCTGGTCCACCCACATTAAATATATGGTCTTTAAGAAATAAAGTGCTAAATATTTCAGAGTCCTATAGCACCTGGCAGGATGTTTTGTCCCTAATAGATACTCGATAAATATCTACTGATTATTAAGTTGATATATTGAATAAATACATTAACAGAAATATAGTTTAGATAAGGTTTTATGTCATGAATGAGAATAATTAGAAGAGATACAGAGTACACAAGGCAGATAAAAAGTGCCCTAAAATCAACCCAAAGAAAAGGATTGAGCTTTGAGTGAAAGTAAAAGTATTTGTGTCTTTGTAGTGTATATATGTGTATGGGAAGAGAGAGAAAAAGCCAAAGGCTTAAGAACTAAAAAAGAAACTTGATTTTAAATGGATATATATATATATATATATATATATATATATATATATAAACAAAATCTCTTAAGGTTCAGTATAAGAGGAGAATGTTAAGAGGAAATGTTCTCTCCTAACACTTAGGGTATAACTTGGAAATAGAAGAGATGATCCATATACATCCACTACTTGCCTCTGGCTTTCCATGCTGATGAAATCAAAGGCTTTTGTGCAATTTCAATTTCAATGTAGAAGACTGTTTTCTCTCTTTCTTCCCTCACCTGTCTCTTCCTTCTCATTTCATTAACTAACCCTATGCTCATCGTTTCTCAAATTATGGCACAAGTGGTTTATTTGGTGCTTCAAATCTGGTTCTGAGCCATTTCCCCACTTCAGAGTTGCTCTTTCCATTTAGCAAAAATAAACCTGATCCATCTAAAGCTGACACTTTAATTGGGTCTCAGACATGACATGACCCGACAACCAATGAGTTGTTTTTTCTGGTTGCAGTGGTATGTTATGGAGTGTACTTTGGCTTGATCACACCACATAACTTCTTCTTGAGGATTATATATATAAATTACAAGGAATACATGGGTAAGACATTAGTATCAGTAGGCTTTCCACAAATCTGTTTCCTAAGGATAAGAATTATCATAGATCTATACTTTCAGGCTTAATATTTAGATACTTGGAAGGGTGGAAAAACCTTGTACGTGGAACAGAAAATTACTTATAGCAGTTGTCCTCAATGCTAAGAGCCACAGATGCCTCCTGTTTAAAACTAATATATTCTACCATACAGTGTAGTACCCTTAAATAAAATCCATAAATAATATCTTACAGTATGCAGAATTTTAAAAAAACAATATAATATCCAAACTTAAATTTTAAGATAAAGAAAAGGTATATAACATACAAGATAATATGTATTTCAATATTTAAGTACACAGTTATAACTATACTAGGAAATAGAATAAGGTAGTTGACTGCTTTCACCTATACATAAAATTTTCATGAAACAACCAACTATAAATTATCCTAATGCAGCATGTGATATTAATATTCAAACACAAGGAGTGGTATTGTCATTAGTGAAATGATTTTCTGAAATGGCAGAAAAAAACCTTGATAAAGTTCTCAACAAAACCAAAAAGGATCTTCCTTTGATGTATTGGATAGTTGCATTTATTGAAAAGCCAGTGTATATTAAAACTGAGTTGTTTATATAAAAACAGGTCTAGAATCTAGACATACACATGAAAGACTGGTAAGGCATTTGACATTTGTGTGGGAACCGGGATATGTTTTTGCATGTGATTTTCCACTTATGGCAATAGACGAGTCTCTTTTGATTTCCAACCACTAAATTCCAGTGGTGCTCATCTGTATTTTCAACAACAAAACTGCCCTCGAAGAGCAGTACTGCCTCTATTTATTGTTTTGGGGCATGAAGACTCATGAAAGTAAAATGTACTACCAATTATGGGTGGGTGTGGTTCTTTCTAGGGGCTCTGGAGTCAGTGAGAAACAATAAGGCTTCAGAGAGTTCGAAGAAGTAGAAACAAGGCAGGTGGATTCAACATGGCAGGCAGGACACCGATGAGATCATCTCTCACAGTGTTCAGTGTCCACACTTTCCCACAAAAGGGTTTACAAAGGAGCACATTCTCCTGAGAGAGATCTCAAACTATCACTTTAAATTTGAATCATTCTACTGATCTAAGTCCCATCAAAAAGTAATCAATAGATCTGATTTTTTTCTTAAGAACAGGTAGTTTTTTGTTAACTTTTATGAGTATTTGCTCCTGTTCTATATTCAACTTTGTCTGTGATTAACAGCAATCATAAAATCTCCTGCTAGGGTCAATTCAAGGTGAACTGAACAAATATGTTCCCTCAGGACCCCTTCCCAATCCTGTTCTCCAATTTAAAGAGTAAAATTATCTCACTAAAATGTCATCCAGCCCAGACTCTCCTGAATGCAACCTGCTTTGCACCAACATCCTCGGTACATCTCAGCTTGAATATCTTCAGCAGCAGAAAACTCACCGCTGGATTCTGAGTGGTACCACACAGATATGAGAAAACCATTTACTTTTTGATGGTTCTCTTTATTGGAGTCAACTCTAGACTCTTGCCTCTGAATCTCAATCAGCAAAAATTTTACATAAAACTTTAATTCTACTCCAAACGTCATAATATTGTGTGCTGTTTCTCTTTCCCTAGCCATATCCTTCAAAGTTCCATCCCTGCACTAGCCATGCAGAAAAGATGATGAATGACTCAGATCCTCCCCTTTATTTTCAAATGCAATACATCAGCAGAACAAGGGGAAAAAAGTGTAAAGCCAGAACAAAACAACTGTTTCCTCTAGTTTTCTTCTTCTCTGGCAAACCTAACCATTAGGCAGCTTATATGTCGAGTTAATAATAGCTGGAATCTTTACAGAGCAATTTTTATACCTTTGTTACTTACTACTGTTCTAATCATATCTTTTTGTCCTCAGAAGAATCCTGTTTAATGACAAGGAGAACAGTTCAATGGGGGATATTCACAAAGGTCACTAGGACATTTGCCTTTGGTAGTTTTCACAAGATTCATTTCAGGGACCCTCTTTCTATGTCCCAAATTTGCTTGAGCCTCCATATGGTAGTAAGTGTCTGTTTTTTATCTTTTGATTTATACATGCATAACATAATTCTGTAACTAGCCAAGTAAATTTATATTTTATTAATGATATGTTTTACTATGTTGAATAAGTATATAATACACATAGAATGTTATTAACCACAAAGACATATATTTGAAAATTTATATGCATAATTTAGTTGTTTAACCTATATCCTCTGCTTATTTTACATATAATTCTCAGGCTCTTTGTAGTGGTTTTCCAGAGTTATTGGTTTTCGCTTTCCTTGGTCTCCCTTTAAGCCATCAGCCTCAAGAGGACCATATGCCATGGAATTTACAAAAACAAGAAGGTTGAGAAGTAGTCACCAAACATGTATTTTCTAGTGTCTCATTATATACACAGAAAGCTCAGCTTTGGAGTCACCATTCACTAGTCTCAGGAAAGATTACAACCATCCCCACCACAAATGTTTGATGGCAAAGTTATGGTATTTCTGGCACTGTAGTAACTATTTAAATAACTAGTATTTTAAAATCCTCACAATAATTCTATAAGGAAGGTTTATTTATTATTAATAATAAATAAATTGAGGTGTGTAAAATATAAATAATTTCCCCAGGGTCACACTGCTAGTAAGTATAGAAGCCAAGCGTTGAAGTTGGGCTAACCAGAAACCTTGTACTTGACCTCTTTCTTCTGCTTACAGATTTCTCTAGCAAAGGCAAATATTGTCATTCATATTAGAAATTCCACTGTGGGACATCTTTAGGGTTTTTCATTACCACTTGTTGATCCAACCAGGAATAAAATGCTAGAAGAGATGACATTTAGGTGACCTTCCTACCCAGGAGGAGAAAAGAGGTGTGTAAAAACTGTCAGGGACAATACAGCTTTATTAACTAACTGCTGCCGCTTCCGCTAAAATTCTGACAGGTCCTGAGAGAGAGAGTTTCCACCAGATTCTGACCAAGGCTATACTGAAGGCCTGCCTCACAGTGATTCTGGTTCAACAGAACAAGCCTGCTGGAACTTCACCACTTGACAAGATACCACTAAGTAAAAAGCCTTTGCTTATAAACAGTTCAACCTGGGAAGGAACTATAACCCTGAGTGGGATGTAATTTTACACACATAAATCTGGAATCAAGAAAGTTATTTCCTAACAATAGGGATGATAATGATAAAAATAATAGCCTGTTGATTCCATTGTGTGATTTCTAGAGCTTCAGTGATTCTTGGCTCCCAAGTTGCGTTCTCAATCTCTTACTAATGTTTACATTTTTAAACTTTGAAATAAAGCTAGACAAACATGATCTCCTTCAGTAGGTGAATGGATACATAAGCTATGGTACATCTAGACAATGGGATATTATTCAGCATTTAAAAAAATGAACTATCAAGACATGAGGAACCTTAATGAATATTACTAAGTAAAATAATCCAATCTGAAAAGTTTCCATGTCATATAATTCCAACTATATCACATTCTGGAAAAGGCAAAACTATGAAGACTATAAAGATCAGTGTTTGCCTGTTTGAGGTCAGGGGGAAGAGCTGAATAGCTGGAACACAGAGGATTCTTAGGTAACTGAAAATATTCTGTATGATATTATAATGATGTGCATATGTCATTATACATTTGCCCAACCCCTAGAATGCACAACACCAAGAGTGAACCCTAAGCTAAACTACAGACTTTGGTTGATTATGTTGTGTTGATGCATCTTCCTCCTTGGTAAAAAAATATGCCATTCTGGTGAATGATGTTGATAATGTGGGAGGCTATGCATGTGTGGGGACAAGTAGTATATGATAAATCACTGTACCTTACTCTAAATATTGTTGTAAACTTAAAACCACTCCAAAAATAATCTTTAAAAAAAGGCTAGAAATACTATTCCTAATCTCCATGACAAAGTATAAATTACTAGTATCAGAGCAGGTGTTTTGGTGAACAGGATACACAGTATGGGAAGAAAGAAAGAGAGAGAATTACCTTATTGAGAAATGATACTCCACAAAGACAGAGTGGGCATTAAGAGCAGAGGCAGGAAAACTGATACATAGCTCCCTAACCTTCTCACAGGCCCCCTTTGTAGGCAAGACTAGGAGAAGTTATGAACTTGGAACATCTGAATTCATCTCATCAAAGATTTTCCACAAAGATTTCTACTACGTTCAGTACACTCTGGTACCTCAATGCTCGCTCATCACACTATCTGGACTCATACACAAGCCTTTGTTTATACAGCCTGTGATTCCTATTTTATCTAATGAATTTGATTTTAAGTGAAGTAAGAAAAATGCCCTTTGTCTTTTTATATTCTCCACACCATGAAGAACACTACTTTAAAAAAATCAATAAGTGCTTGCTGAATGACTTCCTGATAAAATCAACAAACCAAAACAAAGAACTTGAAAACCAGAAGTGGATTTAGAAACTAACCAAAGCCCCATGCCACACTTTGAAATTAAGAAAAGTTAAGCAACATGCCCAAGGTCACATTAGTAGTTGGTAGCCATCCAAGACAAAGACTCAGGTGTTCTAACTCCCAATCCAGTATCTTCCATTATATCATGAGCTGTCTCACAGAGCCTAACAAATTAGGCCTCGGAATGTTATGTTTTCCATTGTCTTCATTTTTCTTTTAAATTTGGCACATACTTTTTGTTCATCGGACCATCTAAACTTCTACTTTTTATTGTTCAAGGGAATTGTCCCCAGAACTATCAACAAAAATGACAGGGATATCTATCCGTCTGCTCATTCATCCATCACATACCCCAGTAGTTATTTACATAGCACAGTCACACTGTACACAAACACAGCGGAGCAAAAGAGAAAGAGGAAAGGACAAAAAAGACATCTGGGATTTTTATGAGTCATTTTCCTTACAGCATGCAATATCCAATAGGCATTATGTATACAGTAGGTGTATCTGTCATGGTCTATATGATGCTTTGGTGCTAGTGCCTTTGCGATTATCAATAGGGCCATTATAAAATACATTCCCCCACTTCTGCTGAGATGCTTGCATTGGGACATTGCCAAATAGTTGCATGTGATGGAGAAATCTGTCACAGTTTATTAGACATTACTATACTGCAAAAAAACAATGGAAGCTTTTTGCTAAAAAGGCAAATAGATTCTCAGAATGAGTGCTTCTCATTCAAACCCTTCATCTGATGCCTTGCACTGAGTTGTTAATAAAGCAAATTCTATAGTGTGGTTCTGCCTTTGTTTCATTAATACAATTTAACATATGCAAACATACTCACATATACAGACACAGTCACACACAGCAAGCACAGGAACGTGCACACTTTCAGAGGTTCACACCTCGAATTTGAGATTGTTGAGCTGGTATTGAACTCAAAACAGCCCTCAGAAAACCAGGTCTCTCCTGCCTCGTGGATCCTCTCAGAACACCAATTAAATGACTGAGCACATAGTCAGTGTTCAGCAAATTGACTGAAATATTGATTGTTTTTTTCAAAACTGTCACAATCTCTGCAGATTCTGTTTTATAGCCAGGGAAAAATTCTACGGTCATCAAATGATGATCAATTTCTTCCAGGAAGTGAGTTAGATCCTGAAGGAAAGGAAGGCTATTTGGCAGCTACAGGATTTTAGATTGCCATTTTGTCTTTTTTTTCAGGCAAAGGTGGTAGAGTTGAAGGGAACAGGGATTCTATTTCGTTAGTGATAATTGTGTTTCTATCCCATAAATCTGAGAGGAAACAAGCTAGCTCTCCCAGAGGCTCCTCCTCCTAATCTCTCCTACAACACCATTCCTCCACCCAAACACACACACTGGGGGCCAAGCTGCACTTTAGGCCAGGCCAGTCAGAATTTAGGCTTTCCAAGACTTCCAACTCCGAACTCAGGCGAAGAGTCAGACTGATGCCTTTTTCTCCCTTCAATCCAGCTAAAGGAAACTTTTCTTTACCCCCTTTTCCTCTTTCTAATAATTTTATATATATATACTTGAAGGTAAAAGGAGGAGAGAGAGAAAACAAATGCCATATGTGGCTGCTCCGGAGCAGAAATCCCTATGTTTGGGGGTATGTGGGGTATTTAACAGTTAAGAATTGTAAAACAATTGGAGGAAGGTATAATGTTTACAGTTATTTTTTTCAGTAGATCATAAATTAGATCTCCTTTAACATCCTTCATTGTGTATAACTGAATAATGGAATTATTTTCTTTTAATTTCTGCTGACTGTTAAATTGCTTCTTGAGTACAGGACTGAGGAGAGGCTTGGCCATGATTTCTACACAAGGACTTAGAAGTAGATCTTTACAGGTTATCCACTCCTCACTCTCACATAAGGCTCAGACCTCAACTACATGATTACTGGAAGATTTTGGTCAGAGTCCAGTTAAGTACTTTCAATGATCATATTTCATACTCTACTGAAAACTTGCTTGTCTACAACTTTCATGCATTAGTTCTAATGATGTTCTCTAGAGGTGTACAGAACAACTCCACTTCCTTCCTCACTGTCTCCCAATAAACTACATGATCAGTAATTTTGTTCTTATGTCCTCAGTAAGCATGTTCTCCTCCATTCTGAATACCACTGATCCTTAAAATAGCTCTCTAACTATATTTCTAGAACCTCTAAAATGACTTCTCTCATCATTGGAACATATTTCATGTTGTTGAATATACTTAAACTGTGACTCATAAGCAAATATAACACCCCTGATGAAGTATAATTGGTATGAGTGACGGGCTCAACAGGACAATTATTTTATGTTATATTTATTTTTTTCTTGGTATTACACCTCATTTCTCATCTCACTTACTCTTCGCCCTGATCGAATAACTGTCCATGTCCTACGATAAAGCCTATATGCACGCCCTAATCTCTACCTTCTCAGAGTCAGTTTGCATAGTCAATATGATAATTAGCTCTGGAGTTAGATCTAAATGGGTTTAAATCCCAACTGGACCATTCACAGGCTAAGAGACTTTGAGAAAATGTATTAATCAATCAGTTTTTTCACTTATGCATTGTTTTTAACCAATGCATCAAACATTTCATAATGTATACTTCTCAGTTAAATGCTATCTTTCCAAATGGGGTGCTCTACTGTGATATTTAAGGTGTTTTAAAAACCTTAGTTAAGGCATTCAAAATTTTCTTAATTGAACTGGTTCAAGCATTCATTCTTCTATCAGCTTTTTGACATTTGCCTGTTAGGTAAATATGTCTTCTGTATCCTTGATAATTAAAGAGCGTTCTGTGGATCAGCAATGCAAACATCACCTGGACATTTATTAGAAATGCTGGCATTCAGGCTCTATCCCAGACTTCCTGAATCAGAATTTGCTAAACAAATTACCCAGGTGATGCACATTAAGGTTGAGAAGCACTGCTCTTAAATCAGTATCCACAGAACTGAGAAAAAAGTATTAACCAATATAGCACATTGGAGAATTACTTCTAAGTCAGTAGTGGCCAGTTAATAAACCCTTTGTATATGCTCAAGAAATAGAAGACCTCATGCTACTGTAACTTAAACCATGTTACATCACTCCCTCAATGTAGATTGTAAGAATTTTTTTTTAACAAATATTCCTCTTTATTTCCTCCCAGTTGGATTTCAGCTCTTAGTCTGAGTGAACGTGGGCCAAGGCTAGAGAGGATGAAAGCACGGCCTGTGTTCACAAGGTTGATGCTTGGATTCAAATCTTTCCACAGCCATAGACTTGCAGTGTAACTTGGGGTACTTGTTTACTTTCTAATTCTCAATTTCCTCATTGATAAAATGAGAATAATGATAATACTTGTCTCCTAGCTTTATTGAGAAGATTGAACAAGATAATTCATGCAAATAATTTAGCAAAATTATTTTAAATGTAGTAAGTGTTCCCTTCCTTTTCTGAAGTTTACAATGCCTGTTACTTAGAGAGTTTGCTTTGGTTCATAACTGACTGTGTTGTATGTTGTCTCCATATTTATATGCTAAGTGCCCTGTTGATAAGTGTACTATCTTATGCAGGTATTCCTTAAACTATGAACTGGCTTTTTGTCTAATGTTCATAGGTGAGACAGTTTGGGATTTGGAATTCATTTTTCAGTAGAGTTTTAACCTAATCCACAAATAGACACCCAAGAAATGATCAGGCTGATAATAGTCATACTATAATGTTACTGGTCATACTAGAGTGTCTATCCACCTCTTATTATGCAATTTATCTATTGGAAAACCCATTTAATGTTCTTGTGTGGACTTTTGCCTCAATAGAATCCATGTCTTTCTCTGAGAAGTTCGGAGGAGAGAGATGGGAAGAAAGTGAGGGTAAGGTTCGGTTCTCATTAAAAAAAGCTCACCCTGCTGGTATGATTCCATTAAAATCCTGGTTTAACTTGGCTTCCCTCAAACTCCCCTAGGAGTCAGGTAGTAAATACCTGTAAAACAGGTAGAAGCCCTAACCTTGGAACTGAAAGTCTTGAATTTAAGTCTCAGCTTTCACATTTACTACTCTTTGAACTTTATTTAACTTAAACTATCTGGGCCTTCATTTTCTTATTTATAAAATAGGAAGAACTGTCAACATTCTCACTAGGTGGTTAAAAATTATCCATTAGAAATGTCTTTGTAGACCCTAATATCTAGGGAAAGCATGAAAGAGGAAAAGCAATTGATGTTGGTAGAAGTATTTCCCCCTTTGACTATGGTGCCTTCTCTACTCTTGCAAATACATTATGCATTATCTATGCTTTGGATACGCTTTATGATTGCTTCTGGAAATCCCTGAGAGAGGTATTAGAAGTAACTAGTGGAATTCATTTCTGTCAGCACCAAAATTGCTATTTATTTCCACCATTGACCCATCGTGGAGATGGCAGTATGATATCAAAGGCATTAAAAGCAGCCCTTAAGTAGGTCACTCACTGGCCTGCTATGGAGTTAAGTTGTGGTAATGGTATTATTCCTTACGGGCTTCTAGTGGAGCTATAGTTTTCTTCTTTTTTTAATCTGGGTCAAGGCTAATGTGTTATCCTAGGAGGGTTCATATATTAGCTAGTTAACATATTAGCAGGGGTTATTGTCTCTGATTAAGCTATTACCACCCACTGTCCTATAGCAAAGGAAAAAACCCTGGGGGAATGGGACACACGATGGACACATTTCAATGAAAGAGAGGCAAAATTAAAAGCATGAGAAATAAGTTTGGGGCTATTTAAAATTTTTGTAGCATGGCTTCCAGGCACTAAATCATTAAGATTGGGTTTCTAGAAGAGGTTTCAAGAAAACTAAATACCCAATTCATTATATTTTTCAAGGTCCAAAATTTGTTTGCATGGTGGATTTCATATGTAGTTCAGCATGGGGTTTATATAAAAAATAGTAATATTAAGACCCTTTAGATTTCTTCATTTGATTAAAAATGAACGGTTAAACTTCCTATTTATCAAAAAGGTTGTTCCTTTGTTATCAACATACAAAACTCATTTTGGGAAATTTCACTGAGTTTTCATTTAATTTTATATATATTCATTCACATTTACATACATCTATTCTAGAATAATTTTCGATTTAAAATGAAACATCAGTTCTCCATGTTTTCTAATATTTTTGGGCCCTAGAAAAATTTTCATCTCATAGACTTATAGCTGTAAGATGATAATATTGAAATGCAAGTCACAAGCTTCAATTAGGTACAATCAGAAATCATGCGGTGACTTCATTAAGTATCATTAAGAATGATCAAAATATTGCTCTTAGGAAAAATACATCAAAAGCATTGCATTTACACATTGATTAAACAGGATCTGCAATTTCTAAAATCTGGTACGAGAAAAAAGAATGGAGTAAATTAAGTGCTCATATCCCACTTAGCAACAAGGGAGTGCTTAGCAACTGGCAAAGGAAGAAATAAAGGGAGATGGCGGAAAACAAAATATGATCAGCCTCTGAAACTAGTTACAAAAAACGACAATGTAACTAATTGGGGTTGGAGGAGAGGTTGCCGTCCCAGGAGCAGTGGGCAAGTTGACATCAGCCTGCTTTGTGTAAGGTGTTTATTTTTATAGTTAGCTTTAGGAAATTAAACTCAAAATTAGGAATCAGGAGCACAGGAGAGACACCCACCAAAACCAAGACTGTGGTCAGAGACATCGTTAGTGACACAGATGTGCCCGTTTTCAAACTTTTTTCCTGTTTATTTGTATACTCAGGGCATAGCCTGCTTCTCAGTTCCAAGAGGTCATAAGGAGGTGTGAGGAAGATTTGAAATTGTACCCGTTCGAAGACTTTAACAGCATTATTGTTCTAATAATCCCCCCAATCCCCTCTCTCTGCATTTGCTCTGCCTTCCTTGAGCATTCCGTTCGCCCCATGGCTTCAGCTCCCACTGTACACTGATCACTCTCAATCCTTCTTATCCACTCAGAGACATCTCCTTCCTGTGCTTAAACCTGTGCCCATACAACTTCCACCGGTCACTCAAACCTACCCCAACAGACCTCATTTCCCCCAGCCTCTTGCTCTCCACCTCACTTGCCATCTTCAGAAGACGATCATCCAGGCAGGCACCCCAGCCAGGAACCGGCCTCTCACTGCTCACATCTGGATGTAACAAAGTTCATCGGTTCTTTCCCTGAAATATATGTCAGACTTAGCTCTCCTTCACAATCAATTGGAAATAAATTTAAAAAAATTAATCTTCCTTTCCCAAGAGCAAACCCCAAATTCTTAGCATCACATAAAGGTTCTTCATAATCTGGCTAAACTGACTTTTCCTTTTAGGCTTGGTTCGGCTGCTCCCTGTCAGCACATGGGCCATGTTTGGGCCATTTCCTGCACTTTGCCATGTTTGCAAACATCTCTTGTCTAAAACTCATGTTGTGCTCTCGTCTTAGCAAGTCCTTCCTATTTTTTGAATCTTGAAAACTCTCACATGGTCTTAAAGCTTACCTCTTCATCTCATTATGGTAAAATCCCAGGGTAATTTTTGTTTATTAGAGAAATTCCAAAGGAACAGATATTTACAATGTAATTTTGGACATTACAAGAAGTATCTTTGGAAGTAGTAAACATTCATTAAATATAAGTTTAATGTAGTTAAATATATGGAAAAAGACCTGGTATCCCAAAATTTAATACCTAAAGATGAGGAATTAAAAACTATATTCTGTAAAGGACCAGACAGATAAATATTTCAGGCTTTTTTAGGCCACCTAGTTTCTATTGCAAAAACTAAAGCCTTCCATTATAGCATAAAATCAGCTATAGAGCTAGTCCCCACCCACCCAAAAAAATTGAGCAAGGCTGTGATCCAATAAAACCTTATTCATGAAGTAGTATTGTACTTTTGATTGTTTTTTAAGCATTTAAAACTTTTGAAACAATTACCTCAAGACCACTCAGCAGCTGGATTTAGCCCACAGGCTGTGGTTTGCTGAACCCTGCTACAGCTCATCACCTGTTTCAGATCCTTATTTAGCAAACACTTCAAATAAACCTCATTTGGATTTGTGCCATCTACAGTTCTCCTAGCACACTTATCATTTAACAGAGTTTATATCATTGCCATTGCCTCATTCTAGCTGTATCCCAACCAGAAAGTCCACCAGACCACTGGCCAAGGTGTACATCTTCTGCTGGTGGGATGTTAACCATTGACCTCAATATTTAAGATTGTGTATAGGGGATAGGCAAAGATCTTGGCTTGCTTTTCCTAGCAATTTTACATCAAACACAGCCTCTGCATGATCCAGTGTTTGACAGCCACTTACTACTTAGGCACAGTCTGTATTGTCACAATTAATTTTTCAGTTACTATCAACTTGCTTCCTGAGAATCCAAGTTTTTTTCCTGAATTGCCATCTTCTCATCTGTCAAAGCAATTTCTTACCTTATCTAAAGCATTTTAATTTTTTTAAGCAGAGCATCACTTCCAATATTCCAAATATTACTAGAGTGGTCTTACTAATCTTGCTTCTTCCTCCTTTCCAATACGAAATCATGAGTGTCCATAGCCCTCTACGGTAACTCCCTTCCTCACATCCCTAGTATGCCACACTTAACTAAGATACATTATGACTCTGACTTAGTCTCTTCAGGCTGTTATAATAAAATTACATAGGCCGGCTGGCTTATAAACAACAGAAATTTATTGCTGACAGTCCTGGAGGCTGGGAAGTTCAAGATCAAGGTGCCAGCAGATTTAGTGTCTGGTTGAGGACCTGCTTCCTAGTTCCTAGATTCCCAGCTTCTTTCTGTGTCTTCACAGAGCAGAAGGAGGTCACTAATCTCATTCACATGGGCTCCGCTCTTGTGACCTAATCTCTTCCCAAAGGCCCCACCTCCAAACGCTGTCATATTGGGAGTTAGGCTTCAATATATAAATGTGAGGAGGGGGGCACAAACTGTTCAATTTATAGCAAATACATATAATAATATTCAAAAGAAGGACAATGCCAAGAGGACAGAAAAGAGGAAGGGCAATAAGAGAATGAAGAAAACGAGAAAGGAGAACAACAGGAAGAGGGAGTAGACACCAGAAAGAAAGAAAGAAACAAATAGGAAGGTTATATTATATAATACTTATTTAAAAATTATAATCTATAAAACTCTTTCACAAGTGTTATCTTCTATGAACTGGAAAACTGGGGAAATTACTTTTTTAGAATGGCCTGGAGAATTTAATCAGTTAAAGAAAGAAAGGAGGCTTAAATCAGATTTTTTTTTAACCCTTTTTCTTAAATCATACTCTGTTCCAAAATCTGATATTTTGGAAGATATTTCAGACTGACAGTTCCTGCTTCTCAGGTTTCATCTGTGTGCAGACTCCGGGCATCCCGGGCCTTTCTATCTGGACAGAAATCAAATCCTGGTACAGCATCAGAATGTTCCGGCCCCTTGCAATGGCATTTAGATTTCTCAGCTGCTATTTCAAAAATTGTCCAAACCTATAAATATTAAACTACATTCTGGGGCCCTAACCTTGATGGAGGGCAGATACCATTTAATATTGCTAAGGGAATAGAAAAGGTGCAGGTGTAGGCAAGGGAAAGAAACAAAAAATAAACCAAAAATGTCAAACCTGATTGATTAAAAACTAGGTAGGCAAATCAGCAACGGTTGGTGCAGCATCACTGGAGAGTGAGGTCAGACAGGGCTGTTTTAAAATTATTTGGTATTTTCAGAAATTGATTACTTAGGGAGAGCATTAAGAAGTAGCTGTGCACATTCATTTAATGGGCCAGTGCCTCTTGTACAGGGCCAGAATCGTCACGTTCAATCTCATCTACTCCTTGTTAAATTGTGCTTTCTTCTGGAGCGTGTTTATTTATTATAGATGCTATAAGCATAAACTACAAACTAGAATAATAAATAATTTCTTAGATGGGAATTTATGAGCACCTCTTCCCTACCCATCTTTCCACTCCCAGTCCCCAATGTGACAAGCATCATTGATTATAGGCCTATGAATGTCTATGGTCCTGAAAACAAGTTCTTTTCTGTCCTAAGGTGCATTTCCATGATTGAGCAACTTATGTGGAGGGAACTGAGGGACACTAGGATGTCCTCCTATTCCTCCAAAAGTGCTTTAGTCACCCACTGCTTGAAGGAACATTCCACAAGCTCTTTGA
The DNA here is from genome assembly GCF_054644295.1 of Miniopterus natalensis. Taxonomy (NCBI): domain Eukaryota; kingdom Metazoa; phylum Chordata; class Mammalia; order Chiroptera; family Miniopteridae; genus Miniopterus; species Miniopterus natalensis. The sequence continues at coordinate 55,781,371 of NC_142087.1, forward strand.
GTTAGAAATATCCTTCACAAATATAAACAGTCTTGGGAAATGTGTCACACATTACTGTGTCTGTGTGTGTGTGTATACAACTTGGTATAAATTCATTTCCTTGATCACTCCCATGGTCAGCTGGAAACAGGCCTTGAAGAAAAAGGTTGCTGTGATGGAGAGAGGGATATTTTAGAATATGGATCATGGACCAATGGGCTGTATTTGCATATGCCACCTCATGAAAATATATTGAGTAAGGTGAAAAAGGAGTTTAGTGAAAATGCACAACACATACACACACACACACATGCTCTACTCAAAATCAAAAGTTTATCTTCATGTTTAAGCTCCAATCTGACAACTGCCTCAAAATGTCTCTCCACTTATCCAGAGATCAGTTTCTCTTTTCATTCATCAACACTAAGAACACACCATCCACATCCCTCCCTTTATATCTCTGTACAACTTGTAACATGTATCTGAAACTGCAATTCTATGAACTCTGTTCCTTATTGTATTGACTAAAATTGTCTTACTCTAATTTCATATTGATTATTTCTGATGCTTAATTCTGTCTTTACACTTGTGTTCTCAGGTGATTTTGTCTCCCTCCCATAGGTTATGAACTGCTTTATGGCAAGAACTACCCTATGATTCTTGTATCCCCAACATATGGTCATATCAATGAGAAAAACAAGAAATCGCTCACTTCCTTTTTAAAATAGCACTTCAAGGGAGAAGTTGGGTGAGGTGTAGGTACCAAAATCAGTCTCTGACCTAGCCCCCAAACACAGAACGGAGCTCACTACTCTTCCGAAACTACAGGTTATAGATTTCATATATTTCTCCAAAGTAAATCTTTCAGGCAACTTTTTCAAAAGTAAGAGAATTCCTTTAGGATATTCCCTTCATAAGAGTAAAGACATGAAATGCATCCACACATGTGGTATCCAACGGTGAACAATGCACTCCCTTCTAGGCATGTATTTTGAAGCCATCACACGAAGCCTTTACTAATAAGGCATCCTAAGAACCTAAAGTCCCCTTGTGTTCACCATGCAACAACTGTAACCCAGTGTCCCTGGCATCCCAGTATTTATCTCCAGAAATAATGACTCCATGGCCAAGGCAACAATGTGAGTGTACCCTAGGATCCAGCAGAACAACAAGGGAGACCCTGAGGCAGTATTCCATATTCAGATACAAGCAGGGTTCACAATGGACACATCACCAATTTTAATAAACCTGATGAAAGGTAAGTAGATGTGATATGAAAGTCAAATGTGTTTGAGATTCCCCTTCACTGAGAGCTCCTCTTTAAATTAAGACTTTGCCAGGTGATTAAGAAAAATACCAGTGCTTCAAAGAGAAGCAGTGCCTTGTTCTCTGCTGCTCCACGGGCGACCAGCTCTCTTTGCCTTCGGTCCAGATGGAGGCTTTGTTCTGAAGTTGGTCAGGTGCTGTGCCTGTCCAAAAAAGGGAGCTGGGCGAAGCTTTAGGAGCCTGCACCTGTTTAAAAAGCAACGCTGGCTCCCCCAGCTCCAAAGCCCTCGAACGCACTTCAGATGCCTCCCTTTGCTGGGCAGCTTGACTATTCCCCAGGCATTTTCAATCTAGTTGCGTAAAACAAAAATTGCATAATTTGTCATTATTTTCAAGGAATGAGATGTGCCTTCCACAATCCCTTTTGAGTTAAGTACAATGATGCTGAGCTTCCTGTGCATGCCAATGCCTTCTTTCTCAGAAAGAATAGGGATAAAGGATGGGAAAAGAAACACCCCATTGATCGCCTGCAATTTGCTCTGGTATTTATTATTGATGTATTCTTTGTATGCATTTTAGGGATAATTAGCAGAAAAATTATTTTCCCAGGTCTTCAATAAAGAGAAGTCAAACCTTCTGGGAAAATCTGGGACTGGAAGACAGGACTTCTGAGTCAACCTCAAGATTCAAAATAAATAAATCACATCCATTTAAGCAAGTCACAAGTCATATAATCATTCAATTTCCTCATCTTTAAAATGTGAATTAAAATGATCCTTTCTAAATATATCACATTTAATTATGAAGCTAAAATGAAAAAAAAAAGATCAGAAAGTGCTCTAAAACGTTACATATCCTCTGTAAATGTAAAGCAGTTTCCATGAGAAATAAAGGGTGGGGGCAGGATACTCAGGAGCCCAGTCACTCTTTCTAAGGTGAAAAGCTTCAAACCCAGGCAGAAAGGGGAGTGGGGAGCAGAGAAAGTGACTCAAAGCCGTCATTGGAAAGCAAGCGCATCCTAAATTTCATCTATTAAGAGCAGAGAAAAACACCTAAAAAACCTCCACCATATTTTTTTGTGTACAGTGCCTTTCTGCTGCCACTTGGTTACAACAATAGTGGAGAAATGTGGGCCCATAAAGCAAGATTGATTGCTGGGAAGGTGATCAATTGCTGCTGTGAAAGGGGAAAAAAACTGATAAATGCTTTTTTTTTTTCCGCTCTCTTCTCAACCTTTTGCTAAAGCTGTGCAAAATGTGTCATGCATAAAAAGTATGCAATTTTCATGTAATTAGAGGAACACAGATGAAAATGAGTTCCATCAGAGCAATCAAGGATGGTAATGTGGTATGTATTTGTCAGTGCCTATTTGTCATGAAAGCAAAACCCAACCAGTTATATTTTTTTATTTTATTTCAACTCTGAAAATCATAAATGCCATTTGCCATGGCCAAATCAATAAATTTCAATAATCCCCTCTTTTTTTTTGGAAAAGTGAAGTTTTGGAACTGCAGATTAGAGCATTTTACTCTTTTAAAGAATAGAAAGCTATTTATGAAAAACACTGAGATTACAGGACAGATTTATTCCACGGAGGGTCAGATTTACAGTGGGAGGTGATAGGTTTATAGTTTGCTATACAAAAACACACTATAATTTATTTTCTCTAAAAATACACTTGCATCTTACAGTACTAGCATGTGCTTCTAATCCCATTCCCATACCCTTGAAACCAACTGTATTAAGTTTTTATATTCTTCTTGGGCAAGAAGACATACATTTTTCTTTTTTCCTTTCTTACTTTTCCCCTCCTTTCCTTTCTTCCCTCCTTTCCTCCCTCCCTCCCTTTCCCCCTCCCTTCCTTCTTTTCTTCCTTTTGGGTCACCCATTGCTTAGTTACTGTTATTTTAAACAGTTTATTGAGCATCAAAATTATGCCAGACATGCTAAACTCTTGACATAAAAATAAAAAAGACATGACCCAAGTTTTCAAGTTGATTACACTTAGTGGAAACAGGGACACATGAGCAATTAACATAGTAGAATAGTATCATAATAGGGATAGAGTAGGAAAATTATGGGGAGAGTTGAGTGAGCTTCAGTTAGTAAAGCTTATGGGAAGAATACTATTTAGCTCAGTCCCCTCTTTTAGGAATTAGTTGGGCCAGGTGTAGAAAACACAGCCTGGCAGAGAAACCAGGAGAAAACTGTGAAGTCCACTGGCAGTTTGTCAACTAATTATTTCTATTGTGGAAACTGCGAGGAGGCAAGTAGTGAGGCCAGTGAAGAGAATTGTGGAAGGAAAAATGAGGAAGATCCTCATAGGCCAGGCTAAGAAATTTGATTTCTGTCTTCAGGGTAATAGGAAAACTTTTAACCTTTAATGTATCAATATGGTATCATCAAGTCTGTGTACAGAAGGGACACTCTAGCAGCAGCAAGGAGAAGGCCAGTTACAAATCTATTACGCTAACTCTGTTGAGAGAGAGTGATGGTTGGAGATGAGGTGTACAATGGCCAGGTTTGAAATTTCTCACAGATTTTATATAATTAGAAATAAATTATAAATAAGGAATGAGGAAGAGGGAGGGTTTTAGGTATTTAATTCAGGCAACTGGGTAAATAGTGATACCTTTTATTAAACCAGGACAAACAGGGGAAAAAGCAAATATATCTTAAAAGATAGTGAGTTACAACTTACTTGCACCTGTTTAATTTAAAATAATGGTGGAATGTCTACAATGGATAATCATTGAATACACAATCTTCATAACACAAATACAGGCATTTTTCCCTTTCTGACATACTGTAAGCTTGTAAGGTATCAGATCTAAGCTGAGAAAACCATTCATTCATTCATTCATTCATTCATTCATTCATTCATTCATTCATTCATTTAAAAATGAATATTGAGCACCTACACTGCCCGGTTAAAGCAGTGGAAAAGCACAAGGGCTGTTTATGAAATCACATTTTGGGATTCAAATCTTACCTCTGCCAGTTATGAACTCTGACACAGGGCATTTAGAATAACCTCAGTGCGCCTCATTTTCCTTACTTGTGGAACAAGAGTAATCATATCCACTCAAGAGAATTAATTATGAGGTTTAAGGGAGATGAAGGGCACAGAGTAATAGTCCAGGTCCAGATATGTAGTTATAAGTTAGTGTTATTAAAATCCAAGTCACTAATATGTATATGAGGTCAGTAAATATGAACAATATAAAATACATTCAGGAAATTTCACCTAATTATTATTATTTTTTAATCTAGTGGCAACTAATGCTAAATAGATGAAAGCTGTGTCTAAAACACTTAGGAAATTATAATTTGACAGCACAATATAGCAAGTAATCCTCATTGAACACTCCCTATTGAGAAAATATGGGCTATGTTTGTAAGTATGTCCCTGTATAGTAGTAAAGGTAATAAAAGTAAATTAACTCATATTTGTGTAGTGCTTCCTCATTTACTAAACATTTTAACATATATTGGCCTGCAATATTCTTTTCTGATTATTTTTTTTAAATATATCTTTATTGATTTCAGAGAGAGGAAAGGAGAGAGAGAGGGAGAGAAACATCAATGATGAGAGAGTCATTGATCAAGCCTGCAACCCTGGCATGTGCCCTGACCTGGATTCGAACCCCTATCTCCTGGATTCCAGGTCGACGCTCAACCACTGAGCCACGCCCGGCCGGGCTCTGATTATTTCTTAAATATTTGGTGGAATTCACCTGTGAAACCATCTGGTCCTGGGCTTTTTTTTTTTTTAGGAGGTTTTTGGATTACTGATTCACTCTCCTTACTAATAGTTGGTTTGTTCAGATTTTCCATTACTTCATAATTCAGACTTTGTAGACTTTATGTTTCTAAGAGTTTAATCATTTCTTCTAGGCCATCCAATTTGTTGGCACACAGTTGTTTACAGTAGACTTACAATCTTTTGTATTTCTGTGGTATCAGCTTGGACATCTCTTTCATTAAGAATTTTATTTTTTTGAATCCTGTCTCTTTTTTCTTGGTAATCCTAGCAAAGCTTTGCCTAATTTTGTTATGGTTTCAAAAAACCAGGCCTTAGTTTCACTGACATTTCCTATTGTGTGTGTTTGTGGGGGGTTTTTTTTGTCTCCATATTTATTTATACTCTAATCTTTATTATTCCTTTCCTACACCTAACATTGGGCTTCGTTGGTTCTTTTGCTAGTTCCTTGAGATGCAAAGTTAGGTTGCTTATTTGAGATCATTCTTTTTTCTTTTTCATCTTTTTTTTTTAATTCCTCCCCCAAGGATAAGTTTTCCATTGAAGAAAGAGAGAGAGGAAGGTCGAGGGAGAGAGACAGAGAAACACGAATGTGAGAGAGAAACATTGATTGGCTGCCTCATGTATGGGCCTGACCAGGGGTTGAACTGCAACCTGGGGATGCACCCTAAACTGGAATCAAACCCAAGACACTTCGATGCACCAGATGACGCTCTAACCCACTGAGCCACACCAGCCAGGGCTAGGTATTTCTTTTTTTTCTTAATGAAGGTGTTTATTGCTATGAACTTCCCTTCAGAACTGCTTTTGCTGTAAGTTTTGGTACACTGTATTTCCAGTTTCATTTGTCTCAAGATTTTTTATTTCTTTTTTAATTTCTTCTTTCACCCATTGGTTGTTCAGGAGCATGTTGTTTAATCTCCACATATTTGTGAATTATCCAGTTTTATTCTCTAATTGATTTCTAATTTCATACCACTGCTGGATATGACCTTAATTTTCTCAAATTTATTAAAATTTGTTTTGTGTTTTAAAATATGATCAGTCCTGGAGAATATGGTCTATCTTTTTCTTAGTGCTCATAGCAGTTGCATTTCAACTGCATTTTTAGTGAAATTTGTTTCACATTGGCATTTAAAATTGGACTTTAACTGCTTCTTGATTGGTTTATAAAATTAAAAAATGCAAACATGACCCTTGAGGCTTGGCTGATGTTTAAGAAGTACACTGTGTTGCTGCTGACATTAGTGCCTGCCTATTGTAACAGCATTGCTTTTGAAGTAGCCTCAGTGAATGTGTAAACTAAATAAACGTCTCATTCTCACTCTCCCCCAAACACATGCCAAAAACAACCAAAATCTAAACCATCCAAAAAACAAATACCAAACTATTCTTACTTTCAATATGCTCCATTATGACAGAAATTTGGGACCATGTTCCCCAGTTTAGAGAAGTGAAAGGTAGCTTAATCAAAAATAAAAATAAAAACTTATAAAGAAAAGAAAAATTTGGGGGCTTTTTTAAAGGAACAAATGTTTAAAAAAAAAAGAAGAAATTATCAAGGTCTTAATATATAGGATGCAATTTCAAATGATATATATGTCATTGTCTTTCTCTTTTTTTGTTAAATCTGAAATTTTTATTTATTTTTATCTTCAAGTATATAAAAGTACAACATGGTCATAAGGAGATTCCTAGCTTCTCTCTGAAAAATAGGAAAACATCACCAAATGGTAGCTGAGCTGATTCTATACAAAATAGAATGGTGACAACTGTGCATTCTTTTGTCAAAGATCAGTTGGCTATAGTTACGTAGGTCTATCTCAGGGCACTGTATTATGTTACATTTTTCTATTTGTCTCTACTTTTCACCAATACCACATTATCTCAATTACTGTAGCTTAATAGTAATTCTTAAAGTCAGGTAGTGTCAGTCCTCTAAGTATTTTCTTTTTCAACAAGGTGTTAACCATTGTGTATCATTTGCTTCTCTTACAAGCTTTAGAATCAGTTTGTCAATGTGCACAAAATAACTTGCTGGGATTTTGATGATGATTACATTGAATCTATTGATCAAGACGGAAAGAACTGACATCTTGACAACATTGAGTCTTCCTATTCATGAGTATAAACCATCTGCCCATTCATTTAATTCTTCTACATTTTGTTTATCAGAGTTTTGTAGCTCTTCTTACATGAACCTTGTTCATATTTTGTTATATTTATAACAGTATTTCATTTGAGGGGATGACAATATAAATGCTATTATATTTTTAATTTTACATTCTACTTGTTCACTGCTGATATACAAGAAAGAGGTTAACTTGTGTATATGAACCTTATATCCTGTAAGCTTGCTGCAATTGCTTATTAGTTCCAAGAAGCGTTTTTTTTGTGGTTGTTGTTAATTCTTTTAGGTTTTCTACCTAGATGGCAATGTCATCTGTGAACAAAGATAGTTTTATTTCTTTCTTTCTTATCTGTATACCTTTTATTTCCTTTTCTTTACTTATTACATTAGCTAGTAATTCCAGTAGGAAAAGGAATAGTGAGAAGGGACATCATCCCTACCTTGTTCTTAATCTTAATGAAAATAATTTGAGTTTCTCACCATTTAGTATAACATTAGCTATAGATATTTTTAGATATTCTTTATCAGTTGAGAAATTTGACTTATATTCCTAGTTTACTGAACCTGACTGCATTCTTCTACCTGAATTGTAGACTCAGAGCTGTAGGAAAAGTGACTAGATTATTATTAAAGCTAACATACCTTGCATGAACTCAAATTCTCAGTGATTTGAGACCTGTGAAAATGGGGTCTTGCTTCTAAATTCACAGCAAGTTAATGACCCCCCGCCCACAATTTTGACCCCTTTACCTAACTGTCATAGTCACAGAATAGTACCTGGATTACTGGCCTGTTGCTTATTCTGCAATGCAAGTTAAGTTTGATTTGGAAAGAAGACCAAATGGAGTAAGGTATAATGTGGGACCTTAGAGGCCATAGCTGTACCCAGAGATAGGTAAAAGTCATTAGGGGGGCTCTCATTAACTCAGAATCAATACCCCAACTCTGTTCTCTGGTCCACACAAAGATTTTAAGACAGTGAAAAGTATAATTTTAAGAGAAATATTCTAATCTTAAATTAGCAAGGTTTTTTCCCCCCCAACACCCAGATGGAAGATGTCAAGAAACTAAACTTGTCCCCCACCTCTATCTTTACCCCCTATTGATAAACAAACCTATACCATTGGGTTTGTTTATTCCAAAATGGATAAGCATGTGCTCACTACCAAAAACATTGCTGGTTTCACACTCCAGTGACTCTCGGCCATCTGTCCAGGTGTTAAGTGATTTGATTCTTTCCTCAGCTCACATAAACTAGTGATCAAGGACAAGCTCTTGAAATCCCCAGCCACAGAGACTCCTGACTGGGGTAATGAGGGAAGGCTTACAGCTCTATGCAAGAAAATCTGAGAATAAGAAATGACAAAAAGCAGTAAGAACACTTAGGAGGTAGACTTAACTAGAGGCTGAAAATCTGAGTTCTAGAAGAAGTGTGCTCCCCAAATATGTAACTAAGGCACCTCAATTAGCTTTAAACTGGTTAAAAGAGGGTACTGAAAATATATAAACAGAGTTCCTGATATTTCAGTGCACTGTGCTAGGTATCTGTAAAATAAAAGATAGGTAAAAGCAGACCTTCATTTTTGAGGGTTTTCAATAAAATTGGTGGTCTTAGGCAAGTACACAGCATGCAATATAAACCAAGTCATGATAAAGAGAAACCATGTAGAAGGGACAGGAGAGAGGATGAATATATCTGACATTATTGAGGGGCTCAAATGCCAATTGCACTTAAAGTAGATCTACTATTCTCAGGCTTTTGCCAGGACTTGATATATACCTTTCATGTGGATTCCACACTCTCAAAGGCCATGACATAAGTAAAGAGACTTTGCATTTTTCATAGAAAACAATACTAATTCTATCCCTTTTCTACTCAAGAAATCATATGAGAACTGCAAGTGAGTAAAAATTATAAAATACATGCAATGACTTAAAATTTTGAGGATTTAACTATTATTATTATCTACTATTTTAGTACACCTCAAAGTTAAAGAATTCATAACAATTGAAAAAGTTGAAACAGCCCAGCTGGTGTGGCTCCGTGATTGAGCTTGACCCATGAGCCAGGAGGTCTCAATTTGATTCCCAGGGAGCATGCCTGGGTTTTGGGATCAATCCCCAGTGTGAGCCGGGGGGGGGGGGGGACCAGTAGAAGGTTCTCTCTCATAACTGATGTTTCTATCTCTCTCTCACTCTCCCTTCCTCTCTCTGAAAAAAATTTAAAAAAAAAGGAAATAAAAAGGGTAAAACTCTGAATAATCATGAAATAATATTACTAGCACTTTTTATGTTAAAAAGGGGGTAGAAGATATAACAAGCCAAAATATTTATTAATTATCAAAAATATGTACTAGGCTTTTGGATATCATCTGAAATGTAGCTTTAAGTGTTCATACAAAAATGAATTTATAATATAATGGAATAAGCAGTTTGCAATCTAACTGATAGGATTGCATATTGATATGTATTCTTTCTGCAGCACTATTCTTTTTTTAAATATGCCTCTATTGATTTCTAAGAGAGGAAGGGAGAGAGAAAGATAGAAACACCAATGATGAGAGACTCATTGATCGGCTGCCTCCTGCACACCCCCAACTGGGGGTTGAGCCCTGACCGGTATTCGAACCTCTATCTCCTGGATCATAGGTCAATGCTCAACTGCTGAGCTACGCAGGCTGGGCTCCCCTGTATTATTGACCTTCTTAATGACATTGTCTAAGCTAGACATTAAGGAACTAGAAAACAAGCAAATTCTAGGTCATTGCTGACAACTGGAGTCACAAAGAGTTGATATCACAACTTGAATATCTTGAGCCATATAAGGACAGTTGAACATATCTGAGACACTCTTCACTGAGTCCAACTCACCAGGCCCAAAATGGGCTCAGTGCTTGGGAAACAATTTGGAATAATGAAGAAAGAGCACACTTTTGAGGCAGACATATGTGAGCTAAAACTGATTTCATCTCTGGGTTATCTGGACAAGTTAATTACCCTTTCTGAATCTCACTTTATTGCTTCAAAGGGTAAGAGAACCTATTTTGGGTGACTATTATATATTGCATCTCATATTTGTCTATGGGAGCTTTAGACCTGAGAATTCATTACATCTAGACACATTGTTTAGAAATTAAATGAGATAATGTATAAACATCTATGTAATAAACACTCAATGCATTTCCCTTGCCTTAATTTTGCACGCATCTGACATTAACCTATCAATTTGATATGTTCCAGTTAGAGAGCTATGGGGGTTTACATAGAAGAAAACCTTCTGTCCAGGACTGAAAATAGTAACTTCACCTCACCATCCATGTATTTATGGGGCAACAGCAAATGTTTAGATTCACTTCTTTACTTTGCTTAATACATTTAAAACCCTCTTCACCCATACTTTCTATGATAAACAGGCCTACAGTGCTGTTTGCAGATAAATAAATATGTAACTAACTAAATAAATAAATAAATAGATTCCCAGAGCCAGCTTGGAGGAACGTTTGATAATCTGAACCATTACGGAGGTGAAATTTCATTACACAGATGGTGACATACCGATGTCTATCATCAAAACACAGCAGGTAGAAACTATCAGCCAGGTCCATTCCCTTCTATAAAATTACACTTATATTAATGTCACTCCAGATTTCATTATGTGGAAAATAATATTGCACAGGTCTCCAGCACTAGGAGGACAGTGGGACAGGGGTGGGGGTTGGAGTGGTGAGGAAAGAATGAGGGGAGGGTGGGAGAGAGAGTGGGAAAAGAGACTGTGGAGAGACCAGGGAAACAAATTCAGATGAGGGCTGCCTAGGACTGGCAGATAGACAAAAAGGAATATAAATGTATACATAATTGTATATTTTAAAAGTCCTTGTAGACTCTGCTGCCAGTTCATGCTGCTTCTTGATTGACTCGCCGCCAGACTTCCTGGGCAAGCCCCTGATGGAATGTTTAAAGGCCCTCCTGTAGAAAGCTAGGAGGCTTACAGTTAATTTTTATTAATGAAGTATGACAGGGATCACCACTTAGCCAAGAAGATGTTACAGCAATCCAAAAAACTGCTCCTCTATTTGGGGCAGGCATCCCCACCCCTACCCCCTCTCTCCCCCCCTCCGCCCCACAAACACACACACATATTTAAGCCTACACATAAGTATAAGCACCAGGGAATTAATAATACAAGAAATTAAGAAACAGAGGAAAACATCTACTTGTTTATATACCTATACTCTGCTATGAAAAGAGGGAGGAATGAAATAAGTTTTATAAATATCTAATCATTATGTGGTACATCTGAAACTAATATAATATTGTATGTCAACTGTAATTGAAAAACATTTTTTTTCTAAAAAAGAGGGAAGTATAAGGATTACATGTGAGACTCACAGTGTAGGGTGGTTTTTCTTAAACTCCATCCCTATTCCTACAGCCCCTCTTTCTATTCGCTCCCACCCAAGAGAAATTACAGCCATTTCTAATATAAATTAGGTTGCCACATTACTTTTCTAACTAGCCCAAATAACTTTACTTGGGCCTCTCTAAGTTACCTCCCAAACTGTGGCAACATTAGTTTTCCATAATACAAATCTATTGTGTTTAGTTTCTGGTGAAAAACTTTCAGTGCTTCTTCTCCTGACTTCCTGGATAAGTGAAAACTCAGTATGACCCCCAGGACTCCTTACTAAAGAGGCCCTGCCCAGATCTCCAGGATTTGGTTTGCCATCCAGTTTTTTTGTTTTGTTTGTTTCATTCCTACTCTCACAGATTTGTTATTTTTCTAAGCTCAGCTCCAGCCTTGATAACTTGAAGATTTCCTCCCCAAGATAATATTCTTCCTTTGCAAATGATTTTTTGATTGCTCACCATTGTTGGGGATGTACACAACGTTTATCCCCAAAAAATGAAAATGTGGGGCAGTTTATTTTTATGTACTATTTTAACCCCAATCTATTGCCCATTGATGTATGCCATCCTTACCTTTCTAAGCCCACTGAAGAAGTAGCTTATTCTGCATTCTATGACTTGCTTATGTTGTCCATTTCCTAGTGCTAGTTATCACACATATCCTACCCAACCTTAAAGAAGAGGTTATTTCTTATTTTCTCTAAGAAAATATCTCCTCAAGTATTTTTATGCCTATTAATCTCTTCTCTATTTGTATAATATTCATAGAGTTCTATTGGCTTTTGCATATAACTTTTACTGCTCTTTAAAGACATGTATACTAGTTTGATCTCTCTAAATGGAGAATATCCCCCATTGGCTATCACATCTTTTTTTTATTTCTCACAATACTAATCTCAAAGTAGGAAATAAATATAGGATGAGGAGTGGCTGTAACAGGAATGAATTAATCAATACTACTGTTTATTAAGTAATCATTGGATGAATTTTATTTTTTAATGTATATATGTTATATATAGGGGTGAGGACAGTAGTTTTACAGTTGTTTGTATGGAAAAATACATGCGATTGATGATTATTACAACAGCTTTGTTAACTCAAAAGAATGTCACTCACAACTCTAAGCATACTTTTACCCACCCTCTATATGTTAATATATGTTATATATATATAATTCCCTATTCATATTGTTTTGCAGTTTCAAGAACCATAGAAATGCTCAGTTACTCTTTTTCTGAGGTTATTTCATGCCTCAAGATTAAACAATTATAATGTCATTCTCTTACTCTAGGGTCTCTGCAGGCGTTCTTTCTGGGGTTCTTTCATCTTTTTTTCACAATTCTTTTATAGAAAATTGGAGGAATTAAATGACCAAGACTAGGATTTAACTTTTATAATATGGGCTGCAGAGCTTTACAAAATACCTTCAGGATTTAAATGGATGCAATCTTAACTGGGTTCTCAAACTTTGGGGTACCTACAAATCAATAACGTTCTGTTACTGACTCTCAAAAAGAAAACTCATAAAGATCTCTGTTCAGTATGCGTGAGGGAACCTCTGGAATCCCAATTTTAACACCTGTGTGATTCTCTGCAGCTGAGGTGCAGAGCACATTTTGAGAAATATTACTTAGAGATCAATGAATAGAAAGTTATGAATATATTAGTGAAGTTATTAATCAGCAAAACTAACCACCAACAACTTGATAATCCAGTTTCCTCTACTGCTGTCTAGAACTCTTTTTTCACTTTCACTCAAAAAAATTTCCGAGTTTCAAATTATGTGCCATTACATTTATAATCTGCTCTCCCTATCAAAAACTATACTTACAAAATTACCCACTACCCACTCTATAATCAGAATTTTTATCTACTAAGTCATGTGACATCCAAGCTTTGATTTCATTAGTTACATTGAACATAGATAATACAATCTAAATGGCTACAGAATGGGTAAAATTGGTATCTTCGAATTGTGTTCCCTAATCCAAATAAACCTTCAGTTGATGGAACATACTTTCTTGCTTTTCTTTTTTTCTTTTGGTCATCTTTTCTCTCTTCCACTAGCCCTTTTCTAGTCTGTAACTCCTATATGTCCCTCATATTACCCAACAGTCTTATATATCTAGCACACACACACACCTGAGTTCCAAGAACAAACTTACTATACTACATTCTAGCCGTAAATTTTGCTAAATGCTTTGTTGTTCACTAAATTCATAAATGGCTTTGGATTTCCCTTACTTTTCTTAAGGTCAGTATTATATAGTCATCCCTGAGTAGAAGACTATATTGACATGATGTATGATTTGTATAATAAAATTTTGATTTGGAGTTATAGTCAATTAATTCAAAGAATTTGAATTCTCTCAATTACAGAAAATTCAATTTAACTTCAAATGAATGCATAAGTGTACATTTTGGTGAGTTTTGACAACTATACACATGTATTTAATTACCATCACAATTAATGACATTTCCATCAACCCCATAATTTTCCTGTGTACCTTCAAATTCACTCACTCCACCCTGAACATCCTGTGTCTGGCAAATACAGATCTCATTGCACTCAGTTTGCGCTTCCTAGAACTTCATATAAATGTACTCGTACACTATGCGCATTTTCATTCCTGGCTTCTTTAAGTCATCATGCTATTTTAAAGATCCAGCCATGCTGTTTCATATATCAGTGGTTTGTTGTATTATTGCTGAGCAGTATTCCATTAGGTGGATGTACATTTTGTTTATGTGTTCCCCTGTAATTGGATATTTGGGTTGGGAACTTATTATAAATGAAGATACTATGAATATTTGAGAACAAAAACTTTGGTGCAATCTGAAATCTAGAGAACTAACCTTGTATTCAACAGTCAATTGTAAAGCACCATGGATGACTCACTAAGGAATATGAGTGTTACATACAGACCAGCATTCTTGGTATATGCATCACCTACTATCATGAATACTTAGAGTGTAGGATAAAAATCAGATCCATGAGACCCGAAATAGACACACAGGACCAGAATCCCAGATATTTGTCCTGGGAACATGTATACTTAACAAAGCTCCTTAGTGATAATGGTGCAGCTTACTCATCTTTGTCAAGTCTGGACTCAAAATTGGCCTCAACTATTATCGACAGATGGAGTTAGAGTTCTACATCACAGAAGCAACTTCCCTTCAGGTCATGTAAGAAGCCCAGAGAGTACAGAAAACAGTAAGGACCATGAAGCTATTATGAACGGTTAATATTTCAAATATATAGAACCAAAGTAGACATTGAGAGGATAGCAATGGTGGAAAATAAAGAAAAGAAATAAACCCAGTAAGCGAGAACTCAAAATTCCCTGAGAGTGTACTTGGTCAAAGATCACCAATAGGATAACAAGGCTTTAATATAAACACTTAGGTAGAAGCGAAGGGAACAAAACTCTACTGAAAGTGATACCAGCAGGGGCAAATTCTATTCCACTGAATTTTGCAGAATTCCCTCAACAGCAATGCTTCAAGCACTAAATAATTTTTTCATCATTTTCTTCATAACATATTCATTTTCTATTCACTCTTCTCAAAAAGAAAAGTAAAAGTAGAGGAGGAAAAACAACAAAATAAGGCAATAAAATCACAAAGGAACCTTTTGCTTCGTTGCTGCAGAGCCTGGTGCTCCATCACTGTTCCTGCCTCCGGAGTTTCCTCCACTCACTGGGGAGGACACCGGGGCGCATGTGTGTCTGCCCAACGCGGAATCAAAAGCTCAGCCTCTCCTCAGAGAAGCTCTGTTGGCAGTCACACATGGATCCGCTCCAGGACCAGCAGATTTCAGGCCCCTGGAGGGACATGCGATTGCAAAGGGCAGGGGAGATTGGCAAAAATATTGACTTTGATATTTTATCACTTCACATTTTTAAAGACTAGAAATGCACTGACAACTGCACCTTTCTAATCAGATGCTACCAGAGGTTCCCAGCATTGCACACACACTGAGGACTGCAATACCAACAAAACCCCACACAGAATAATTTATATGAGAGAAAAGTAATCAACAGCATGTCTGCTTCTCTCTCTGGTTGATTTCTCTGTCCTCTGTTTGGGTGGCACTTTACAGCATCATATGATGGGGCCTCTCAACTTCTAGCTACTTTCAGGTATGATTCTGACCTCATTTATCTCTTCAAGGTATATATAGCTTCCCCAACTATTACAATATAAATGGTGACAAGCAGCACCCCAATTTTTTCCCCCACCACTGGTTCCGATACCAAAGATTTTGCCTAAGGAGAAATATTGAATATTATTCAGTACTTGAGAGGATGTATTTATTGGGGAATGGTATCCAACTTTTAGCTTATCAAGGCGAAGGATCAGAAACTTGGCTTTTAATGAAAAATTTTGAGTCTGTTTCTCTGGACTGTACCCTTGGGAATGGTGGAAGTACACCTAAGTGTCACTTCTTGAGTCAAACCATAGCAAGTACAGCAACCTCAGCCCACTGGTATATAGTATTCCTGTTGCATGCTGCCTTTATCACAATTAGAAAACCAAGGTGGCCTCACACACACATACACACACACACAAAACGGAACACAAAAAACTACCATAGTAAGAAAAGTAAGGCGAGGTTAAGCACAAAAGAATGCTAACAGCCTATTCATGTACAAGACATTTTCTTTTACAGAACCCTTTATATTCATTTTATCTGAGTTTCTCAAAAATGAAACAAACAAAATAAGAGGTCAAACCAATCAGAAAATACTTTAGGAGTGAGCTTTGCCAGGAAATATTATCTCTACCATAGAGAACATAAAATGGGAGGCAGAGAGTTCTATTTCTAAGGCCATGTCACCAGACAGTGACAGAGATGGCATTGTGTACAGCACATGTTCCATCTGTTTCACCTCACCATGAGTTCAAGAAAAGCACTAGCCCTGGACCAGGTCCCCAGCAAAATATGACAAAATGCACATGGTATCCAATGGTCAGGGATGGTGACCTGATGGAACTAAACTTTACAAGGCATTGGGCACCAGCTCCTTAGGAAGCTCACTAAATTGGTCACAGTCCCTCTGTGTGTTCCCTTTACCATCCCTTCCTCTGCAGTTTCTCTCAAGTGTTTCTCAGACTCACACAGTTAATATCTGTTTTCATAGCATTTTCATCTTCCACTTATTAAAATCTGCTCTTCAAACCTACCATCTGGAGAGAATTTGGAAATGTCAATCCCACAGAAGTGATACCCTCAGGTGAACTTGCATTTGTACAAGGAGCAATGATGATGGGATTTCAGCCATAGCAAATGGCTATAGAGGAACGTTTTAGAACAAGAAAGCTATCTAGGATCCATCAAATCATTCCTCATCATCTGTTCTTCCTAACATGTGTAGTTCCTGGGGCGAGAGTACAAACAGAGATCCACATAACATATGCTTAAATATTTAAATTTTTATGTCAAGCCAACAAACTATGAAATTATGTTTGATCTTCCTACTTTGAAAAATATATCTTCATAACAACCGGAAAGGGTACATTTGAATTTAGAATTCTTTGTCTCTTCAGTGTTCTGGGCCAGAAACATGACTACTGTGTGGGGAGAACCCACCATTTCTTTCTCTTCCTAGCACTGATTCTGTCCAGCAACACAGGTAAACACATACATGGACACTGAGCTTGGAGGCATTTTAACAGAAAAGTCCAAGATCCCAGATACCTGGAACATGGTTTAGAAGAGGAATAGGGGCTCCACATGAGCACATCTACACAAGTTCATGAACATCAATCACTGCGTGGAGGCCCATGTGAGAGGGAGGTCAGAAAAGCGTCCTCTAATGCTGGGCCCAGGCTCACTGTTCCTCTTGCTGAGACTAACATGGCATTGCTCATTAGATCATGACAGATCCTGGAACATCAGCCGACGTAGAGAGCACATTTCAGGCAAGGTCCAGGAGAGAGAAAATATGATGCATCTTTTGAGAGTTTAAAAGACTAAGTTATACTAAACTTGAAAGAAATATTGATGTGATGAGAGATCTTTTCCATGCACCAACCCTAAATTTCATTCATGTTTTAGAGGGTGAAACCAAAAAGATTGAGGAGGAATTTGGGATTCTCTCAAAGACTATTTGGGAAATTTAGAAGCCACATTTACTGCTAGAGAGGGGGAAAAATGTGTTAGCAGTCTTCAGGAAAGGTGGCCCTTTTGCAACAGATGGGCCAACTAAATTTTTTCCCCAGTGATGATTTTTATGCCTTTGGCAGAAGTTTTCAATGTAATTTAGGGAAGAGGGAAACCAACACAAAGAAAATTGATGCTGTTTTTTAAGAAAATCAAAAATAGAGTTATTTTAACCTAGTGACCCTAGGTTAAAATCATAAAATATTTGTTGAAATTTTATAAAAATATTTGCATTCAAAATTGGCAGAATGAAGCCAGGTTTCAAATTCACATTGTATTGGTTGAGCATAGACTATGAAATTCTCTGGAGGGGACAGTCACAAATTTAGCTCAACCATATCCTTTATCCATTCTCCTACTTCTCTTAACCTATTTTATAGTACTTTAATTGCCTGCTGATGGTTTTCTCTGCTTTCTAAATCTAAATTTTCTATCCATACTTTCATAAGCATGTTTTAAGTGTGAATTTCAACATGTAATTATTAAATACTTTTAGCTGCTCCCCATAGGTTGCATTTGAATTTCCTACTTCTTAAAGCAACTAAGAAAATGACCCACAGTATCTGGCTTTGGTCAATTTTTCTAACTGCATTTCCTGACCATGTCCCCTAAATAATCCACAAAAAATTTTCTCCCAATATGGCATGTTCTTTTAAGCTTCTATTCCTCCTACCTGGGTCATCTCTTCCTGCCATACTTGCCCTTGATGAGCTTCTATTTATCTATTAATTCTCACTTTTAAAATCACCTTCACTTGGACATTTTTTACCTCCCCAAGGGAGAGTTAGTTATTTCTTCCTTTGTGTTTGCCCAGAGTTTGGGCACATCCCCAGGACAGTGTACTTGCCAGAGAGGTCTCACTCTCAGCATTTTTCTCTAAGTGGAGCCAGCTACCTCCTTTTAAATATCAAAGGACTGCTTAATTTACATTAACCCATGTCAACCAAATAACTTCCAGAAGAAGGAAACATCATGTTTCCTGTCTGTCTTTTTAAAAGAATTTATTTTCCTCAGAAGCCCCTCAACAGAGCTAACCTATTAGGTCACATGTCACCCCTAAACCAATCAATGGCAAGTGTAATGAAATTACCATGCTAAGGTAAATAACTTGGAATAGTGTTATCTTCCGTAAGGGGCAGGTGGCAGAACAGAAGTGGAATTGTTTTGAGAATGTAGGAGGAGAAAATGAGTATTAGGATTAGCAGCCAGGGTTCTATGTTCCAGAAGGGAAGTCTCTTGAGCTGAATGGAATTCACTTGTGTTGTAGCCTGTCAAGCACAGGCACTGACATTATAAAATATAAAATTTAAAAAAAACAGCCTAACAAAGCAAAGACTACTGGAGAATTTCTTACTGAAAAGATGAGCGAACTTGTCTTCCAAGATGCGGTCTCAGTTCTGAAAAATCTTGTTATTTGTTACTGTTTCTTTCCCTGCAGCAAAACTTGAGTTTTGAAACCATGGCTTAGAGCTGCCAGCTTGAAGCTCTCATGATTATTCTTAAAAGGTAACTCTCAAAATCTTTGTTTTCTGTTCCTCTATAGTGATAAAAGCCAAAGGCATGATATCTCAACTGAGGGAAAAGACAAGTGTCTCATTAAGTTGAAAATTGAAACTTCATGTTAGCCATCTCAAACTCCTCAATTTCATAGAAACAGGTGAAAAAATAAGTGCTATGATGCTATGCAGAAAGATTAGGAATTTTGATAGCAGGTACATTTGGGATTTAAGGAATCCCCTGTGGAGGTTCCTATATAACTATGATCAATGATAAAATTAATAGAAATCTATTACCACATTCACAGGTAAGACCCATCTAGGCCTTGGCTTCCTGGTGACCGAATGTTTGTCTCACATTATTGGTCTAAGATTTCTGGCCAACTGGAGTTCTCTATTAGGTCAAAGACTATAGAAATGACTTGCAGAAAATAAGAAAAAAATACTAGCTAAGGTGTTGTGATATGCAGTATAAATGAAGGATGTTACTTTTATCTGCATCCAGTTGTTACTGCTTTTGTTCATGTGTCTTTCCATGTGTTCTAATTAGTCCCTTTTTACTACACAAAAGAGGTTGCATTGGTAGCTAAATTTATTATATAATCCACAGCTTATCAATGATCTGGTAACATCTGGGTGGGATTATGATGGAATTAAGGGAGAGATATACAACAAATGGAGACTGTGGATTCCAAGACAAACAGTATTTAAAGGAGCTTGTCATATTCCCTGTGGGTAAAGTAAACAGAGGTGTGCTTGAATTGCCTCCCTGATAGAAGGCAGAGATTGTGTTTTTGTCCTCATGGATATGTCAGACTGGAGCACTCCTGAAATTATACATGTAGAAAGATGGCAGCCAATGATATGGAGGATAGAGTATCTGAGAGCAAATCAGTGAGCAGGACAACTGGGAGAACAGAATAGTACATGCAAACTGGAACTGTCTCAGACGCATGAGCACCTATGGCCAAACAAGCTATTTCCAGTATCTCTTTCGTTATGAACCTGCCCTGTCCACAGGCCAATGCTTGTTAAATAAGTACTGAAGTGTTCTTCAAGCAAAAGTAGCCATTGATTGAATCAGGATCAGATGCCCTTGTGATTCAAAAACAACAGGGCCAGATTTTGCATGATAAATAATCGAATGTGCAGTCATAAATGACTCTACCAAGTAGGGTTAATGGTAATTGAATAAGCTATTCAGACTAACTTCTTCTTTAATTTGGACTGAAAATATGGAAAATTTTGAATAGGCAGGAAACGGGCAGAAACACAAGACAAATGAATGCATGAAAAGATATGTAATATTCCTTTGCCCACATTGCCTCAGAGGTGGCAATTGCGTTGGAGCTGGGAATCAAGAATGAATTGGTAATCGGTCTTCACTTATGCATCCTCCCTGGTAGATAAAAACAAAGAGATAACAAACGGTGAATTTATATTTTGAAGGGACCAAATTTAAAAAAAAAAAAAGTTCTGCAAGTAATTCCCTGAATAAAAATGGTGACATTAATGTGGCTATATTGAATTGTGTATATCAAAATGCCTGGATGATACTTCATTTGGTGATTTAGAGAGAGACTGCTTGGATAAGTGACTGAATCTCTGACAAAATACAAACTACTGGTGAGATATCGACTCTTCATAGAAGATACATATACTTATATATATTTGCTTGTGTGTATGTTCATGTACATATTAATACATATGTCATTTAGCAAGTAGCTATGGAGAGAGTATTACTTGCTCACATAGCATGCTTCCAGGAGTTTTAGGGGACATATAAAAGAAATCATGTTCTCTGACCTCTTTTGTTAAGGTTGTTTGGATCACACATACCACCAAGAAAGAAAAAAATCGAGACAGACCTAGGACAGTGCATGAATTTGAAGTTATCAAATTATACAACCAGGGATTCTTAGGTTTGGAAGAAAATTTAGAGGTCATCTCAGCAGATATACTTGGTATCCATAATTGGACCAGAGAATAAAAGAATTAATGAATCTAATGAGCTCTGTTAAATGCATACATACTATTATTGCCTTGACTTACTTATTTTTTCATGTATATCAATGAACACATCTGTACTCTCCTCTCAGTGTTTGCATCATGTCTTGTGTATGGGACATAGCTAAATAGTCCTTGGAACATCTTTATTGAATCCACACTGTCAGAAGGTATCTGTCTATTCAAAATGGGGAGGGATAGGTATTCATTTTGGTTTCATTAGTCAATCAGTAAAGATATGTTAAATGTTTAATGAGCGATAAAAGTGCATTTTGTATTTTGTCATAGATTCAGTCACTTATCCAAGCAGTCTCTCGCTAAAGTGCAAGACAGTATAGGATAAAATGTATATTCATGGATTAACATCAAGGGAATTCTGAAAAAAAAAAAATCTGTAAATTCAGAAAAAAAATCTTTATTATAAATATCTTTTAGAAAATTGTGCTGTGTTACAGATAGCTACTTTTGTTGTTGATAGGATCCTCCTAATATGAACAAATAATTATATTTCCACAAAACAAAATATATCTACCTAGTTTCACTGACTTCATTAACTTCCTCTTAATATCCACCTTTTTAAAACACTCAATCAAAGGGCAGATACAATTGGACAATTGCTTATTTATTAATCATACCCCTTTCCACAGATTCCATGTCATTTTTCTCTGTCCCCTGACTTCTCTTTCAGCTCCCTCTAAAAGGTAGAGATTACTCAAAATTTCCTTACTGTGTTACTACACCTAAACTCCCTGAAAATGAAGAATTATTTTGTTTGTTTGTTTTTGTTTTCACTACTGTGTTATCTGGGTCAACCACAAGGTGTCCCTCATTTAGGAGCTTGGTGTGTATATATAATTTTAGTAAAATTTTAGTCTTTATCTCCCTCTTGGGCTCCAGACTTGCTGATGTATGGATCAATGCTCTGCATAGATATCTTCAGGCTCCTCAATCAAGATTTCTGAAACACATGTTGTCTCATAATACAGGCTATTATGCTAAATGAAATAAGTCATATGGAGAAAGACAAATACCACATAATTTTACTTATATTTGGAATCTAAAAACTAAAATAAACAAAGAAACAAACTTATAGAGAACAGACTGATGGTTATCAGATGGGAGGGAGTTTGGGGGGCTAGGTGAACAGGAAAAGAGACTAAGAAGAACAAATTAGTAGTTAAAAAATAGTCATGGGGATGTAAAGTACAGCGTAGAGAATATAGTCAATACTATTATAATAACTATGCATGGTGTCAGGTGAGTACTAGACATATTGATGGGATCCCTTTGTAAGTTATATAAATACTATGCCATATATCTAAACATAATAAAATATTGAATATCAACTATAATTAAAAATTTTTTTAATTAAAAAAATTCTAAAACAGAAATAATCAATAATTCATTGTCCAATCAAAATGAATACAAACATCTTTTATTGTTACAAGTACCCTGATAACTGAGTCTCTGGACTGTTGAACATCAGAGTCAAATCATGCAAATAGAACTCCCAGTGGCCTATTTTAACACCACAGAGTTTTCCACAAAGAGATTTAACACAATGAGCATGGCTTTTACAGTCAGTGCCTTTAGATCTCCTGTTCTTTCTCTCCTCTTCATAACAGGCTTCTGAAAATTGCTGTCTTGCAAATACTCTACAAACTCTTTCTCTTTTTTGAATCAAAATCTGTTGCTACTTAAGGCAGTGCTTATTGACCTGGGATTGGAAATCATTTAAAAAATCATTTAGAGAGTTCCCAAGATTTCAAACAAGAAAACATGCACTACTTTTCTGATATGGCACTGGCCCTCAGAAAATAGTTTTGAACAAAACTGAATTTTTTGGCCCAAAGAAAACAGACCGCCCCAGAAACAATAAGATGTGTCACAATAATTTACGATTTACAATCCCTTTCCCAGATCTCCTGTTGCCCTTAGCAATCCTTAAAGCAGAAACAAACAAAACAAATCCTTTCAGCATATCTTCATGAAACTGTCTGGGATGTGACAAAACTTTGAGAAACAGTTTTGTGATAATGGTTTTGCACTTTATTGGTACTTCTGCAGAGGAGGTAGTGAATGGCTGCTTTCAAATACATAGAGCTATCAAAGGCTAAAGTCAATAAAAACCTCTGGAGAATAATTGGGAGGGAAGAAAAAGGGGAAAAAAGAGCATAAAAGGAATGAAAAGGAAAGAAGGACCTATAAATATCAAAGCCTAAGGAGTATATTTCGAAGGAACAGATGATGCAAAACAAAATTGGGAATAGTTATTGGAGGACCAAGGGAGGCAAATAAAACAATGAGATATATGATGCCTGTCCTCTTGCCTCAAGTCTAGCTCATCAAACAGTTTTTCATTCCATTTTGTATATATGAGTTTCATCTGACTACTGCCAGCAGAAAGTGCTTGGATTTTCTGAATTTTTTTTTCACTGTCAAAGAAAATAATAAGTTGATGAGATTCAAAGGCAGCTAATATAACATCCTTTTCAAGAATGAGAAAAAAAAATACAAATTGAGTTGTGTTGATGAATAAAGCATTCCTATTTTTCATGTTCTTGAAAATAATAGTGGCACTAATGATCACAAATAATAAAGTATGTTATTATATAAAAATACTTGTCTGAATCAAAAGACCAGAATTTGTTGGAAAAAATATATACTTAATTCTACTGCTTAAAATACCATGGACTGTATTATGCAATTAATAGAAATTAGAACTAATCTTCCATCTCTGGGAGTACCTCAGTGATAAATTACCAAAGGATGTCTAGGGGAATTGGCAGGGCTGATGATGACATGAGCTGATTTGGGCAGTGGCAACTACAAGACACAAGAATAACTTCTGCTGTACAAATGCCCCCAGAGCTGGGAGGCACCTTCTCTCTGGAAAGAATAGCTCACATGGAGTGGGAGGGCAAGGTATCCAGTGAGGAAAGTTAAGGAGCCTGTTATGGTTTTCAAAGCAGATTGGCTTAGTATAGACAGGCCAGAGGAAAAAGATGCCAGTCAACATGAGCAGGTAGCCACTCAAGAGACCTGGCGAGGACACCATTTTAAAATCACATTCTAAAAGCCAAAATCACCAAGGTGTAAAAAGAACCTACATAAATGCCAAAGATAGTGACTCTGACCACTTCAGGGAAGAAAAGTCATGTGCCAGATAAAGTGAATGATTGGGGATGGAAGGATGGAAACAGTTTAATAATCCAGAGAGATCAGGTGCACTGCGGATCTGGGAGGAGAATTTTAGGTGAAGTAGATTAGGTGATTCCATCTTTGGATTCATTTCTTGGCTCTGGCATCAACCAGTTTTGTGACTCTTAACAAGTTCTGTAAACTTCCAGTATCAGTTCAATCATCACTAAAGTGAGAGGACAGGACTCCAGGCTTTCGAATTACTGCCCTGCTCAGAGACACTGTTTTCTATTCATGATAGTGTTTGCCTTACATGGTGCTCTGCACCTCCAAAACCTATTTATGTGATAGCGTTTGCTTTCTCAAACAGTCCTGCATAGTAGCTCATATAGAAATGCTATAGCTCATTGTAAAGATAAAGAAATGAAGGCTTAGGAAGGTAAGATGACTTTCTCAAGGTTGCTTAGCTAATTAGCATCAGAACAAAGACTAGAAATGTTGGTCAGCTGTAACTACATCACATTATTCCTCCTTTCAAAAATTTTTAAAAGCTTTACGTAAGGAAAACAATTATTATCTTACTTGAGTTTTCTTCAGTTTTCTTATATCAACAGTGTTTAAAAACTAAAAAAAATAGAAAAGAAAATCAGGATTGGAAAAGCAGAAAGCCTATACATTTGCATACTGAAAGAGAATGTAAGCAAAGTTATAGAACCAATTCTTCTTTTTTAACTTTTAAAAAATATATGTATATTTATTGATTTCGGATAGAGGGAGAGGGAGAGAGAGAGATAGAAACATCAGTGATGAGAAAGTCGTTGATTGGCTGCCTCCTGCATGCCTCCAAACTGGGGATAGAGCCCGCAACCCAGGCATGTGGCCCTGACTGGGGATTGAACCGCGACCTCCTGGATCATAGGTTGATGCCCAGCCGCTGAGCCATGCTAGCCCGACAAACCACCAATTTCTTAGCAACTTTAAGTTGAAGGTGGACAATGTACACGATATTAGGCTAGGTATTGTGGGAGAGAGATCTTTTGAAAGGTAATATATTTGCCCAGCTAGGGTCTTCTATAATCTTATAGGAACACATAATGGTCTAAAGGGAACCTTGTTATACACATGGAATATAAAGCACGGTTTAAAGTAAAATGTTTAGAAATTTCAGGAAAGGGTCCTATGAAGCCCAGTTTTGCACAGGTTAGAGAAAATCTGAGAATTTGGCATTTGAGTTTCGAAATAAAGCAGAACATCTTGATAATTTTAAGGGGTAGAAATCTGTCAAATTAAGTAATGCATATTGGCTAATGTAGGAAACTAGAAAAGAGTGAAAAGAAAATTAGAGCTCTTTTGCAGCTGGTTGTAAAGTGGCAGCCACACAAAAACATCACATGACACCACTCATATCTTGCCTTACCTCGTTTTCCCTTTTTCCTCAACTTTATTCCTTTTACTAAATTCTGCTTTGAATGGACCCAAGATAAGATGATAATAATATGTATATAATGATGCAGTGCACTTCACTATAAAAGGTTCAAAGAATTCTTATATTAATGTAAAGTATTATGGCTTCATAAAACTAGGTAAATCCAGCAGCCTAAATATAATTCTTCTTTAGTTGATAATGTGTAGAGAAGTCTCAACAAAACTTTAGATATCTTAGGCATGCAAACATGTGTTAACAAACATTGTAAACCTAGTTGTAAACCTAAATATTATATGAGGAAAGAATACGCAGAGGGTGGCATAGTTATTCTTATACTAATATGTGCGTGTTTTGATTTTAAAGAAACTGTATTAAATGGAAATGCTTACAATATAAGGAAGTAATGGAATTGATCTATCATTTTATTATACAACACATATTGAAAAGAACAGTGAATTGGGGTCAGCACTCTTAGATTCAGATTCCTGCTCTGGCAAGAGTTAGCCCTTTAAACTGAATAAGTCATTTCATTTTCGGGACTTTGGTCAAATGAGCAAGTTGGACAAGCCGCAATTTACAAACTATATACTACAGAGCAAGAGTCCAGAAAGATGCTCTTTGCAAAAAACAACAAAAATGTTTTATAAAATATATTAAAGAAACATTCCAACATTTCTAACTTGTAGATTCTCAAGATATACTGCATAGAAAAGGCTAAGAAAAGCCCAAAAGTAAAGAAATCTGCTTAAATTTCATCATAATGTTTCCAAATGGAAGGTATTTTAAAATTTGATGTTTCATTAAAGATGAACATCTTACTGACATAGTTTTCTGTGGAATCTAAGTTTTGGAGACACAGGAATATCGGTAGAGCCTTAAAATTCTAGGATTGTAATGTACAGTATGGTCTCACCAGAAGGATTAAGCTGGAATTTGAGATCCATGCACTCACTACCTTTTACCCAGAGCCAGCAAGAATGAAACCCCCTGAGAAAGGGGACTCAAGAAGAAAGAAACAAAACTCGTGGCTGCCTGCTGTGGAAGTGATGAAATAAGTTTTGGTGAACTAAGCTGCTTGAAGCATGGCCTGGAGCCC
Source organism: Miniopterus natalensis (assembly GCF_054644295.1). Lineage (NCBI taxonomy): Eukaryota > Metazoa > Chordata > Mammalia > Chiroptera > Miniopteridae > Miniopterus > Miniopterus natalensis. The sequence continues at coordinate 55,808,252 of NC_142087.1, forward strand.
TGGGTTTGAACTTGGAGAAGAGCTTCTGATGTGTCTACTGATCATTTAGAGCAGAGTATTTCAGCTTCAGCTCTATTGACATTTGGGGCTGGATAATTCCTTCCTGCTGGAGGGTGTGCTGTTCAATATGGGATGAATATTTCATAGCACCCTTGGACACTACCCACTAGAAGTTGTAGTAACGAGAAGGCAAACTTTAGGAAAATCACATGCCCCCTACATGGGCATGAAGAACATGTACTATACACATCTGGAGAAAATGAGAAGGCAGCATGTAGGAAAGGAAAAAATGGAGTAAAAAAATGGAAGAGTTGAGGGACAGAGGAGAAGGAGAGATGAAGAAAAAGAAAAAAAAAATGGGGGAGAAAAGATATAAGAAGGAAATAAGTGGAGAGGGAAGGAAAGAGGCTTATAATTATTTCAACTGTACAGTGGAGGAGCTGAAGAATGCTGTTGTCTGAGGTCTTCTCTAGCCCTTCTCTAAGCAATGTGAGCTTTGGGGACACACAGACATGCTTTTATTCATAGTTTGTATCTTCTTACATCATCTTTAGTAGTTCAGTTAACCTCTCTGAGCTGGTGCTTCTTGTCAGTAAAACATGAATTGCAATTTGCAAGTTTATTTTACATACTAAAGAAAATGTATGCAATAAGCTTAGCACCTTGCTGAGAATTTAATAAATGGTGGTTGCTTTCATTATTGCTATTTTTTATTGGGATTTAATCATGTGCTATCTTTTTTTTCCAATTAACTTCATATATCTATTATTCTTACTCTTACTTTTGAATGGCCAGCCGATGCTAGGCCATTTTGCCATGATAAGCAACTTTAAAATCTCAGAGGTTTAAATGACACTCTATTTCATATCTATTTTATGTCAGAGAGGCCCCTGCCCTAATTCATTCTTGCTCACAGACCCAAGCTGATGGAGTTTCCATCATCTGGAAGGCCAATGAGGACCTGGTAGGAGGAGAATTGTGAAACCAATCTTAAACAATTCTTAAGCAATTCCCCAGGAAGTGACATACATTACCGCTGCTCACATTTCTTTGCTTAAAGCAAGATTCAGGCCACAGGGCCAACTTCAAGGTGGCAGTGAAATGCAACTCTGATATATGCCCAGAAAAGGAGATGCTATGAAAACTATCAAAAGCACCACGTCTTACCAACAAAGTTTTTGATTCCCATACCTCACTAACAAAGTTTCCTCATTGATAAAACAGGGTTGTTATGAGCACTTCAATGGTTAATACATGTTGAACATATAGAACAATGTCTAGCATATGGTAATCATGCAATCATTGCTAGCTCTTGAGATCTATTGTTATTGGCAACTCTTCTAGGACCTGAACCATGTTCTGTGCTGCCGTGCTGCCCCATCAGCACTTTGCCTGGTGCTTTGCATCATCTAGTTACTCAATAAATATTTGTTGAATTGAATTGAATGGTGTTGCGGCAACATGGCTGGGACCACCCACCAGCTGGCAGACCATGCACATGTAGGTTTATCAGTTTCATTTCCCCTGCCAAACACCAGTGCACTCCACTAAGCATCCCTCAGCTGCGATTCTCCATTTTGGCAACCTAATTGACCTTAATGTAAATGTTCCCAGCCACATAAAACATGTTGTGAAGTGCACAACAGCAGTCGCAGTTGACTGCCAGCTGCCATCACACTATGTATGCAATTTATTCCTCCACAAATCCTCCTGAACATAACAAATAACAATGCCTTTCTTAGAAAGCTCCCAACAGTCAGCACACAGGATACTACTGGCACATTTTAATGACCTCTGCAAAAGGAAAGAAAAAAAGATATACAGACTTTAAAAACAAGAGCCTGCCTCCTGGCATATAGACATTGTTACATTTGAGCCTAGGAGAGAGTCCCCGCCTATCTAGAGCCTAATTGGATTCTGCTCCTTTGTATTACCTGCACAATTAAATATGAGGACATGCATTAGAAAAAAGGTAAGTGACTTCCTAGTCTTTTCTCTACCACCTGAAGCTGAAGAACCCTGAGCATGCCACTTAATTTTTCCGGGCATTATTTTATGCATCTATCGAATGGAGAAAATAATGTTTGCAGGATTTTTTTCCAAAAGCTGATGAAAGAAATTGACAATGTGAAATATGAGAATTCTATAAGTAGGTAGAAGTTATTATATAGCTATTGGAAAATAGAAGTAAAATATTTTATTTTATTTTTTGTATTTTCATATTTTTCTTGCCTTTTCCATGTTTGATCTCAATCACTGTTCTACTGTAGGGTTGTCCAGTCTTCCCTAAAGGTCATGTGCAATGAGTAGCAGCAAGTCAAAACAAAAAAAGAGCACCCTGATCTCAGCCATGTCCTGGACAGATGCGCTTCGCTGGGTTCGGCTCAATGCCAAGATCTTGATAATAATAGTCAAATCAGATCACTTCAATCCATTAGATTTCTCTAACCTGAAATTTATGAAAATGATAAAAATTGATTGAGAACCACTGAATATATTATCACTGTTAACAAGCAGAAAGACAAAAGAAAGAACCAACACTTCTCACTATCAGAATGATCTTAACGGAATAAATGAACCCAATAGCCAAGAACTAAATGGAAAGTGTAAGGCATTAAGAAATGTGTACATCTAAATGCAAAGGCTCTGCAGACAGTTTTTGGGGTAGGTGCTGGTTATGCTTTACTAGGGACTTTGGGGAGAAGCCAACCGTAGGCCACAGGAAACAATCTTTCCTTTGGGGCAGCCAGGATCCTCTTGCCATTGGGTTTCTGCCCCTTTTTATCCACCACACTCTGATGTTACCTCATGCCAGTCTACACAGTTAAGCAATCCTCTTGTTTCAGAGCTTTTGCTACCATCTACATAAATACCTCAGTTATTTTTAACATGTGATCCACTTGTTTGAACCTTCAACATTTACATGTGGGTGCATTTTTAAAATTTATTTATAAGAAAGTATTATCTTCTAAACTTTTGCAGAATGCTGGTTATCTTACCTCTTATGTTGATGTTTCTTTTCTCTCTCCACAGATGCTCAATATAAACTGTGTATTAGGTATAAAGTTAGGTTGTAAAGTTAGTGACATCACTATCTCCAAGAGATATCTGCACCCAAAAGTTCATTCCACAATTAGTTACAATAGCCATGACATGGAAACAACTGAAGTGTGTCCATTGACAGATAAATAAAGAAAATTGTGTGTGTCCATATATATAAAATAAAATATTATTCAGTCATCAAAAAGAAGGAATCCTGCCATTTGTGACAATGTGGATGGAACTTGAGGGCATTATGCTAAGTTAAACAAATCGGACAGAGAAAGATAAATACTATATTATCGCATATGTGGAACTGGAAACAAACGAACAAAAAACTCATAGAAACAGAGAAGAGATAGGTGGTTGTCAGAAGCAAGGCCTTGGGGTGGGGAAAACAGGTGATGGTAGTCAAAAGCTACAAGTTTCCAGTTATAAAATACATAAGGTCTGGGATGTAAAGTGCAGTGTGGTGACCACAGTTAACAATACTGTATTGTATACTTAAAAGTTGCTAAAAAAGTAATCTTAAACATTCTCATTATAAGAAAAAAATTGTAGCAATGTCAGGTGATGGATATTAACTACTATATTGTGGTAATCATTTGCAATATATAAATATATCATTATTATATCTCTTAAACTAGTACAATGCCCTATGTCAATTATATCTCAATAAAACTTGGAAAAATAACTACTTCAGCATAAATAGAAAATATTTTTTAAAATGTTAAAGTGCTTTTACCTCTGTGCTTAGTGTTTAATGCATAATAATAAAATGCTCACTTTCTCCTAGGTCTTTGGGTGCAGTAGTGACATCATTTTGACTGTGCTATTTTCCCACCTTCAGGGAAAATATTTATTGTATTAGAATTATTCTGATAGTGCAAAATGTCCGTTCATTCTTTTGTCTTTCTGCTTGTCGACAGTGACAATTTATCTAGAGGAAGTTAAGAAACCCAGAGATAGTTTAAAATGTCATGGCTAGATGGACAGACAGACGAGTGATAGGAAGATAATCGGAAAAAAAGCTTTGTCTACAAAAGAAAAATACCTCACTATGTAGACAATCCCATCATGCATCCTGCCATCAACATGACCATAAACTTCTTTCAAGATATTTCACATTCACAAAATAGATTAATATCAAAGGACTGAGACTATCTACTGTTCATATAAAGTACTAGATAAAGCTATTGGTGCACTTCGGCTGAGAACGATCCCCAGGATTTGGAAATATCAGTGCAATAGGTACTGTGTATAGACGAAGTACAGATAGAAACTCGGTTGGCTATAGTAGACCAGGCTGCTAAGCACTTTCAGAAAGAAGGTAGTGAAGGGCTCAGCTGAATCTGCTATGAACTAGGGATATATTTGTGTCTAGCTGTGACCCCCTAAACCCCAGCAGCCCCAAGTCAGTTCTGTGGGCTGGACTGGCTCTGGGATCCTGTGCACCAAGGCAAATTCAGGAGACAAGAGGCAGTGCTCCGGAGGTGAACCTCAGGTCCTGGATTTTCACAAAGCCATTTCTTCACTTTATGCACAATTTCTCCCCGACTTAAAAAAATGTCCACTGGGGTAACACAAGTTCTCAAAATGAGCCCAAACAAGTGTTATGTTGTTGTTAAGAGTCATTTGCGGCCAAACAGGCTGATGGTTTTCTGGTGGCTTTCAGTTACATAGCTAATGTCTATGATCACTTTCCTGTGGATTCAGAACTAAAGCCTAAACTTTTTGTACAAAAACAACTACTTAATGACTGCCACGTACTAATAAAACATTTTAAGTTAAGTCACTCAATTATGTTGACCATACCCAGGGAAAATATATCAAGAAAAATAGTGCAGCCAAGCAAACAAACAAACAAACAAGAGCGAGATTGGAAAAAAAAGAAATATATGGATAGTGGACAAAGACACAGAAAAGCAGTAATACATGGTGGGGAAGGGGTAGTGATCATAAAGACGAAACCAGATAAAACCAGCCCCTGGTTGATGTTTCTTCTTCCAAAGTGGCCAGGAAGCAGGAAAAAGATGCCGGAAAACAGGGAGCTGGCAGTTTTCCCTGTAACATGACTTCACAGGGGGCTTACTTCTTTCACTGGGACACAGACGTTTCTAAACATTGGGCATTAAACTTTACCAACATTTATTAAGCGTAACGAGATTAAGAGTGTAAAATAAGTACTGTAATTTAAAATTCATTTCATGGAACTAGTCTCCATTTTGCTTCCTTTACTGTTATTATCTTTTATGCTGCCGTTTCACTGTCTACACCTTTTCTCCCAGGACCAATGATAATCAGTTTTCTCTCATGGAGCCTTTAGATAATTTCTCTTTTTATCATAATTTTAATACAAGTCAAAAGATCAACAAGAGAAATACCCTTAGTTTACATTGGTTGTGTTGTGTACTTTTCCCCCAGTTGTTGAGTTTGCATTAGGCTGGATGTTAAGCAACTTTCACATAAAAATCTAATTTAGATCAATGCACTCCATGGAGTGACTGGTGTAACAACATCCATTATCAAGGTTACTGTCTTTTTGCTGCTTTGAGGGGGTTCTCCTATTGTATCTAAAAAAAGAAGAATAGAAGGGAGGGAAGAAAGTAAGAAGGGAAAGACAAAATAAGTAAAACACAAAAACAATGATTAAAGACCTACTTTGTTTCAGGCGGGAGGTCAAATAATTTATACATTGTGTAGTTAACCACCCAGCAATCCTTTGAGAAGCATTGTTATTGGCATCCACCAGATGAAAACAAAATGGCCTTACTCAGGTTAACTTGTGTAGAGTCACATGGCTATTAAGCAGCAGCTGTCTATTTGATTCAACACTGTCGTTTGTTAATTTATTGACATATTAACAAGAATGACTTGAATTGTGCCATTCAATATGGTAACCACTCGTGTGGCGATTTATATATCAACTAGTTAAAATTAAATAAAGTTAAGAGTACGGCCCTACATTTCTTAGCCACATTTCAAGTGCTCAGTTGCCAGAGGCACCCAGGGGCTGCTATCATGAGCCGTGGAGATATAGAACATTCCTCTCATAAAAAAATTCCCATTGGCCATAGCTGGTTTAGAATGTATTCTTTTCATGGGTCAGAAATTATCTATTTCTATTGATTCTTGTGAGGTTTACCACTGTACATGTATTGTGATTTCCTGCTCTGCTCTGAGGAAATTATTTTACTAGACAAAAAAATGCCAATCAATCTTTGGTTATTTTAATGCAGGAGAAAATAAATTCCATGACATTCAAGCCTAAATTCTTGGTAGACCTCTGCAAAGGGGTTGGTAAAATTTATGGGCACAGCTGGTTTGCAGTTGTAAAACCCTATAATTTTTAATGCAAAATGGCATCTGTGCCTGCTAATTGGATACTTACCCACACACGCATAAATTGCCTGGGAATTAGAAAGGTGTATTTCTTAAGCCCTGCCCACATCATGCCATTTGACAATCAATGCAGGGATTCATTTTTTCTCCTTCTTATTCTTGTAGAGGGAGTGGAAAAGAGCCTTCTCCTTGTTATAAATATTGCCCGTTGGGAAAACATCCTTCCTCCTAATCCAGCTTTAATCCTTTCAAGCTCTGAACTAAAAAAACACACTGTCTGTTGTGGTAGCTGCCATTCTAAATAAGTTGGAGGTCTGTGATCATTGCCACCGGTCTTGGGAGGAAAGGAAAAGGCAAACTTGTAATGCCACAGGCAACCCTGTCTTAGGAGTTGAATTCGAATGTTACGCTGAGGCCACAGAAAAGCAGTCAGGACAAAGGCTTGCCTGGCCTGTGTTTGAACATTTAGTTCTTTGCTAGAATTCTCTAGTCTACAATGCCACGGTAACAATAGAATCTAGGGATATTCTGTTACAAGTTTCATGCAAAAAGTTTATTAAATTTGCTCTCATAATTATTGTGAGCCCCAGAAAAGATGACTTGAGCTCCAGAGCCTATACTTCTCCCACCTGAGCAGATTGCTTTATCATTCTTCCGTGCACTGGTAATTTCCATTAGAAAGCTTGCTAACCTGGTATTGACAATTACAAACCATAATCAGAGGTGAAAAAGGCTCGCCCACTCTGATCTGTGGTAAAGCCGATACCAGCTATCTGGGAAGAAAAGAAACATAAGAAAGTAAACAGCCAACTGCTGGTCTATGTGCCCTTTTTATGTGAGCAGGACAAAGTGTGAAACATGAATGCAAAGAAAGAGAATGATTTTCAGAGATTTAATCCCGTTAGAATAGAAAGCTTTGGTTGCAGTTTAAGAAGCCTTTTCACCTCAAGGTCACAGCTTGAATCTCATCCGGATTTATGTACAGTGTTCACATTCAATTCCTTTCGAGCTCTTTCTGCAACGTTGCCCCTTGCATGGCATATGTTGTTTATGCACATCGGGCCTTTTGCACATTTGTCCTGCCCATTCTTGTCTGCTCTCCTGGTTAATATGCCCTGATCTCTTAAATTGGCTGATTGGGTTGTGATGGATGGGCTACCTCCTTTTTCTGCCTAGATATAATCAAGTTGGAATCAGACTTCCTGACCCTCGATACTCAATAGGGAAAGAAAGAACAGCTCCTAGAATAGGGTTGTGCATGGCAAACCCTGGCACCTTGGCGCTGGGAAATATAGATTCTGTCTTTCTGCTATTTTCAGCCAGTGTAAAAGGAGACTCAAGTGATTTTTTAAAATATTTTTATAGAAAATTTAAAATATAAATATATGGAGAAAATTACTTAAGCATATATATATATATATATATATATATATATATATGAACACATATATATCCATACGCACAAATATATGTGTATATATATTTAAACAGATGGCCTACATATAATTATTTTAAGTATAATTTTATTAATAAATATTAATTATGAACTTATGTAAAAGGCACTGGCAGGAACTGGAGGTGATAAATAATTCTAGACCTTCCCTTAATTATTTAATAAGAAGAAACTTATATTTGTGAAAAGTAAATATTAAAGTGCAGAGTGACATGATGACAAATAAGTAATATGCAATAAATCCTTCAAAAGCTCATAGTGACGGAGGAATATTGTGATCTGGGTTAATTAAAGAAGATAATATAGGAGGTAGGACATGTATATTATATAGCACAAGAATGAGATAAGCAGAGAAATTAAATTGTAGAGCATCTTAGAAAGTTGGAATTTGAAATACGTATAGGGTGAGCTGTGGAGAAGGTAAATTGAGAGGCATGGAGCATGATCCCTTGAGAGGTTTGGAGACATTTTTTTTTTTCTTTCACATACATATCTAGTCAATCCTTCCCCTTTGCCCCCTTTCCCTTGCATCCCCAACTAATAAAAGTCAGCAGCCCTAGGGCTGCAACCTGGCCTGCAGAATCCACAATGCCTTAGCCCTGCAATGCTGAGATGACCTTCGAAGGCTGTGAGATGAAGTCCCCAGCTGAGGATCTCAGCAGAAGAGAGCCAAGCCTCAAGCCTATAATAGTGCTCAAATTGTGGTTTGGGGCTTTAACATTTTTCTTTCCTTTTCTCTTAGAGCCATCAATCGCCTTCTACAGACATTGAATTCACTTACAAAGTTAAAACAGAGAAATAAAGTGGAATGCAATGATCGGGAAATTCCATTTGTTTTTTTCTCCCTTTCATCATTTTGTTGAATGTGTGCAGAACTATATGAGGTTATTCATTTGTGCCCAAACAGGAATATAGGATTTGCCATATTGGATCAGTCCATTGGTCTATCAATGTTGTATTCTCACTGCCTCCGGCGCCAGATGATACATGAAGCACTGGAGGAGAGCACCCGCCCCCCACATATACACACACACATACACAAGCTGCGAATCAATTGTGCGGTGCAATAAATGGGGTGAAAGTCTTAGCAGCTCAGAATGGTACTATATGAATGGAATATGTATTTAAAGATGTCTAAACAGGGCGGAAGCTGCATCTGTTGAGAACTAATTTAGGCAGTTCTTACCTTTGGAAATTGTGTCCAATGTCTTCCTGCTCACTTTTGATTATGAGAACTATTATTTATCTCACAAGAATAAATTAAAATAGTGGAATCAAATAGACCCATTCCAGAAAGATGAAGACAACCCTCTATAATAACTGGCACATTGCTGCTTTCTCTCTGGTGAAAGAATAAATGCAGTCAAAACTAGAATTTAATGTAATGCCTCAGGATCTGACCCCCCTTCCTTTGGTAATTATTAAAATGGGCTCACAGTCTGTTTGATTACTTACGCTAGTCACTCATTCACTCCAGGAAAAGACTAGATTGTATTATGTGGAAGTCTTCTAGCCAATGTGAAGAGAGCTATGAGAAAGGTCTCCTAGGCTCAGTACAGTTGGGGAGTTGAGACACTATGAGTAACTACAGAGTAGGTGAGAGCACAGTGTGAGCCATAGGTGTGGCCGGCTGAAATAATGCATGTATTCAGAGAAGGGAGGGACCAATTAACTCTAGATGACATAAGACAGAAAACACACTATGCTGCTATTTTTTTCTCCCTGAAGGGAATCTGAACAAAATATAAAATAATTTATTCGACAATCCTCAAAATCCAATAATTGTGCAATGAAATAATATTCTTAGTTTTAGCAATAAATTACAGGGCTGGAATTATGCTCAGCTATGGGTAAGATACAGTTTCCTGATCTGAATAATAATTATGCAAAATTATTTCTGGTTTCATCAGGGATTTTCAACCTGAAGCCCCAGACCATACCTGTTGATAATATTATAATAATGATGGCAGGGCCAGGTACATATTCTGTGTAGCTCAGTATAAAATGAAACTGTAGGGTCCCCTAGTTCAAAAGCAGGAAAAAAGTCCCATTAAACATATTAAATATAAATATACAGGGAAGTAACTTGAATAAGAAAGGATATGTATTATAGGGATCCCGGATGTTTCATGATTCTTAGACGGCAATTGTTTTCATTGTGCATTCAAAGCAAGTTCTGGTTCAAATGGAAAGAATGGTCTGTTGGGGGAAGTGTGGCTTTACTTAGTTGTAGATGTAATACACGTATCTTGTACTATTGAGTCTTACTGAGCTCCAATTCACTTTGGGTCCATAAGAATCCTGCACTCTTGGTACATTTTGAATTTTAAGTGTAAATCATTGTAAGGAATGTTGCAAGGAATCATTGCAAGGAATGACACATATTTTGAGCATCTCCTCTCTTCATGTGTGTGCCCTATTGTCCCACTGAACTTCACTTATAAAACACAAGTTCAAAGATAAAATTATTAAGAATCCAAGATGATGACTTTAGAGCATTAAACCAAAATTGGAGCTCTCTTAAGACAGAGGTCTGTGAAACTGCACAGGGTTAAGCCCATGAAGCTAATGACACTAATAATATATTTATTAGTAATGATACTAATAATGATACTAATGATATGTTTAACATTGTGTGAGGCTATGTGATAATGGCACTTTCTACACATTATATCTTTAATTTTCACAACTTCTCTATTTTACACATGAGAAAATTGAGATTTTGAGATACTAAGCAATGAGCTTCTAGGTCCTTAATATTCGAAGTATGGTTCTCTGTATTGGCATCAGCATCAGCATCAGCATCAGCGAAAGTTTGTTGGAAATGCAGAATCCTGGGCGCCACTGGAGACTAGCAGAATCTGCATGTTCCAAAGATCCTTAGGTGATATGTGTGTACATTCAAGTTTGAGAAGCATGCACAGTCTGATGATAGTGTAAGGGGCAAGAATTTCTATCAAGTCCTCTCTGATTTAAGAATTCAAACACTAAGCCACTCCTGTGTTGCCTAATATAATCCAAATTTCTGATCAGCCCCAGTCATGTGTATTAAAAGACAAATCTAAACTCCCAGTTGACTGTGGTCTGCACCACTGACAGTAGCCACTGGCCTGGAAAATGCTACCATGACTTCCAGTTTTATAAGCAATGGTAACATTTATAAATCATATTCTTATGGGACACAAAAATAATGGCGAGGAACACATAGGAAGGGATATATTTCTGAGGTTAATGTATCAAGCTGTAGGAGAAGATAGGTTTTGATTTGGATTATTTAGCTTGTTCAAGAGACATTGGGAAAGATACTTGCAAAAGATGTTTTCAAAATGTGAACTGCTCTGCTGGATGAGCATGGATCAGTTAGTTTCAGATCTTCACATAAACCTCTGAGATGAATAGGCAGTCCTTCTTCCTCCTAGATAAAATTAATCCATATGCAGGAAGGGGCATTTTGCTGGGGGAAGTTAACTCACCTCAATTCAATTATACTTTATGCAAATAAATATTGCGTTTCATATATGTTAAGTTCAGAACTCTGTTTGGTGCTATAGAGAATGCAAGGCAAGAATCACTCCCAGTGAGCCTCTGTTAATGATTAGTTATTTAAAAAAATTATCTCCTGTAATACTCATAATATTTCTATAAGGGATGTACTATTTTCATCATTTGCATCTAACAGATAAGGAAACTAAGGCACAAAGAGGTCAAGATCCTAGTCCAACTTCACACAGTGGCTGGGCCTGGGAGTGAAGACCATCTGCTTCCAGAATCGGTGCCCTTCATGACTGCTGTAGGCTGCTCTTCTTCAAAATGACCTACCAAAACATTTTTATTTTCCTACTCCTATGAAGAAGGGAAAAAAGAACTTAACCACAGTGTGTGTGTTTTGGCAAAAAGTCATTGTAAATGCATAACGAAATGACTGACTATTCTAGAAAAATCATGAAACCTCACCAGACAACAGAAAATCTGCCTGTGAAAACAACGTTCATCTCTCCTCTAGTTACCCGGAGGCCTGCAGTCAGCTGCCCAGCTGTAATTCTCTCCGACACCAGGGATATTAAGAATGTGAAGAAAATGCTCAAGCAGATTATAAATAATAGTATGAGACACAGTGAATTATATTTTCTAATAATTGGAATTACATTATAAGACAGAGGAAGAAAAAGCATGAAAGCAAAGAACACGTGAATGCAGGGAATCCAGGATTTCTCATCTCGTTTTAGGAGTGGGGTGGGAGCAAGGGAGGAATGAATGAAAGAAAGAGAAAGAGAGGCAGAAACCGGGAGAGAGAAAGAGAGAAAGGAAGGAAGGGAGGGAAGGAGGGAAGGGGAGGGAGAGAGGGAGAGAGGGAGAGAGGGAGGGAGGGAGGGAGGGAGGGAGGGAGGGAGGGAGGGAGGGAGGGAGGGAGGGAGGGAGGGAGGGAGGGAGGCAGGGAAGGAGGGAGGGAAAACGGGAGGAAAGATAGAGGAAGGGAGAAACAAAAATAAGATCAATGCTCATTTGGGGGTTGGTACTCATGCCATGTGAAGCCCCTGAAGTAAAATGGACTAAAGGACAGAAAACTGCAGCTGTAGCTGTGGAGATAAGGGCGTGTTTGTCACCCAGGGGAAACAGTTCCAGTTTCCATGGAGTGAGTAATTGCAAACGTTACTTCTCCTTGAAAATAAAGAAGAGAAAAACATATGTGCTTCTTGCATATTTGCTGCCTTTATATCTGCTTTTTTATAAGATTAGTGAAAACTCATAGGTATCAGTACTGTAAAGACAGAGAGCGATCTATATTCTGTCCTTAATGAGCCTATTTTGTTGTTGCCCAAACTTCTCTGAAGCAGCTTTGCCTCCCTGCCTACTTCGCATGATTTTGGAAGGGATTATCTACCAACATAATACATAAGAAAGTATTTTTTAAAATGTAAAACACAATTTCTTTTGAGATTTCAATACCTCTTGAGAGATAGTTGCTTGGGAAGATACTCCTCTTTTAACAAAAGAGAAAAGACTTCACTTTTTTTTATGGAGGCATTGTGAAGTGAGGTGTTAAAGGAGGAACATAAAAAATGTAAGACCTGAAAACACACTACAAAAGAGAAAAGGGGTGTTTTTGTGAGCAAAGGTTGGGAATTATTTATCTAGATTTTTTCCATAGTCAAACCTGACTAAACAAGGACTCTGCTTATTGCTGTTTTACCTTGATATCCTCAGGAGGTGGCACACAGACTAAACGGGGTGGACCCCTCAGTGTCTAACTGTGTCCAATACGGAGATATTTTCACCCCAGTTGCCGCCTGTGGTTAAAGTTAATGGGGAGAGAGAAAACAAAGGAAAGAACAGGAGTCCAGAGGAAGATCATGAAGGAGAAAAAAGAAGCCTGGATATAAAGAAAAGGGGGAGTACAAGATGAAATGGATATGAGGCCAAGAGTGAGAGGAAGGATGGACTTAACCCGAAGAGGAACAGAGAATAAAGTGGTAGAGAAATGAAAGACGGATTCAGCCGTCTTACGTAAACATGTTCTCAGAACAGTGAAGTATCAAACTTTACTTATCTCCAAACTTGCTTCTTGCAGAGACCACTGCTCGCTCAAGTTTCTCTCCAATTTTCCAATAGGCTACAGTATCACTGAAAAGTCATTACAGGCATACCTTGGAGATATTGTTGGGTTTGATTCCAACCACTGCAATAAAGCGAATAGCACAATAAAGGATGTCACACCAATTTTTGGTTTCCCGGTGTCTATAAAAAATCCCTTCACAAACTGCTCACAGACACATCTACCCATACTTTTTAATAATAAAGCCATGCACTTTGGGTCACCTCTCCATATATATTTTTCATTATCTGTGACTATTTTCACTGTAGCTTATCCCTACTTCTTTTCCATTTCTCTATATTTTTAACTGTATTATTCAAAGTTCAAGAATTAGGCAAATGTAGGAGCATTGCTCAATATTCTCAAAGACAGCAAAACTTTCTAATCACTTCTGTTAAAGCTAAGTATTCTATGGAGAGAAAGCTCTCATTCCCAAAGGGATGTATATTTTCTGGAAATCCTGGTGCTACCAGGTAACGTGATGCCATGCATCTGGGCTTCAAAAATTCCTTCCCATCTTTACTCAAACCCCTGTCACATGAACCAATCTGTTTCAATTCCAAGTCTCAACATTATCCAGACTGACTTGAGTATGAACAGCCAACCAGCATCACACTAGCTTCATCTGTCCTCAGTCTCCTTAGGAATTTGACCTGGCCTCCATGTAATTTCTTCACATCTATGTGTACTTGGAGTATTGTCTTAACCTGGTATATCATATATTAGGAAATAAAATTGCCAATGTCTCCCCCCCGACCCAGTCTTCAGAGAAAGACTAATTCTGAGGCTGCTTCCTAAAAGGTCTAAAGGTGGAAAGAAGGGGCTCCTGTCCGATACTCTGTAAACAGAGCAAATACCACAGAAAGTTCATTAGGTATTTCCCTAAGGACCAAAGGAAAGGGCATCTCTCATAGATTCCGCCAATCATCTCTTGACAAGGGAAGTAGTGATGGCCTGTCATTAGAGATAGGCAGTTGACAACAGCCAAGCCTTCCTCTGCTGGTTGCAGAGACTTTAGTGGCATGGGCATAAATGGTATCAGAAAATGGCAAAAGACTGTGACAATAAGGGTCAACTAGACAATAGTTTTTCTAGTCAGTGAAATGGAGATTTCCCAATGGAAGAAATTTTGAGTGAGGTGCCCATCTTGGTTCTGGCTGGACACCAAAGCTACCTTTCTCTGATGGTAATTTGGAAGAAACACCTGTCAAGTGGTTTTCCTTTGTGTCCCAAAGTTCCATATAAAGGGGATCAAAATAATTTGTGTTTTCTGGTTCTTCTACAGTTCCCCACTGGGGTCAGTTCCCCACTTCTGTTTCACCTCAGGCCCCAAAATTGATCTAGTTCTTAGGCTGAGGGAACCTAAGAAGCTCAGCAGCTCAAAATCAAGTACATCTCATTCATGATCCCTCTACCCACAAGAATTCTTGCAGCTTAGTTACAACTAACTTATTACATTATACCTTAGTTCCACTACCACAAACCTTTGTTTACTTCTTTAGAAAGGCACCCTGTTTGTGAACTTCAGTCCTCCTAACTGGGCACAGGTTATCTGCAACTGTATATTCCTATTTGTGAATGTTAGTTGGCTTAGATATCCTTCTATTGCCCACTGCCTGTACCCATTTATTTTTTCATTCAAAAATATCTACTGAGTTGCTACTGTTTGCCAGACACTCTGTTGGGGTTAGGGAGAAGATAAGAGCAGAGCAGAAATTGGCTAGATCTCACAGAACTTCCACCTTCTCCACTGACCTTTCCTTGATCTCCAACTGTTAACCTGTTTTGGTAGGTCAGTTGAGATGCTTATGATGACAGCTTTCCCTGGAGTCTCCAGCCCAGTTTCCCACAACAATGACCTCAACCTAATGGATCACAGAATGAGCTTGGCAGCACCAACAGTGTTGCAGATCTCACCGCATCCTCACTGATTTTGTCAACCGCAGAATTTTCTCCATTGCCTCTCACCCAAATACATTTGTTTTGTTTTCACTTTCCAACCAAACAAAGCCATAGTCAAATTTCTGCCTTATTCAAAACAAGTCATTTGTGAGGAAGGTGAGTATAAAATGTTTCCCATCATTTTCCTTGGATCTTGGCATTTAACGGAGAGTCGGGGGGGGGGGGCGGGGGAGCACAAAAAACTTTGTTACTAGGCAGTAAAACTCTCTACAAACTGAATATTCACATTGTTCATGGATCAGCAAACACCCCAGTTTGTCTGTAATTGAAAGAAACATTTGGCACATTTCTATTAAAAAACCTTTCCCTTCATGAATGTTTAAACAAATTAACTTGAACAAGAGGCAGTGATATGCATATCAAAAACAATTCTTAAACCTGAAGTCAACTAAAGCACGGGGAAACCTGAGTGCTGGCGGGTATTCTTTCTGAATTTCACACTAACAGTCTCCTTAGCTCCCTTTCCCTTTCAAACACGCATTTTTGCTTTTATCTTCTACACTCTTAGGGCTCTGGTCATTGCTAAAACATTCTTGGTTTACTAAAAACCAAGGGTGACTTTGCATGGCCAGAGTCAAATTTAGCTGGGACATTCTGTTCCACTAATTAGTCTAAAGCTCTGCCGCTGGTAATTAATGGTGTTCCAGATGCCTATTTAAAGGACTCATCTGAAGTGTATGTCCAGTGAGATCAGTTCTACTTGCATAAGTAAAGTGTTAATCATCCCAGTACATGGACAGAAAGAAGCTAGTATCAGTTCCGCACTCAACTAAAGTCTGTGGCTTTGAGCAAGCAGCTTTAGTCTTCTCATCTGTAAAATGGAGTAAGATGGCATCTACATTCAATGACCCCAAGAAGCAGTCAGGTCTATTTTTGTCCCCCTTATCTAACTTGTCACGTATGGACACAGTCTGAAAGACTCAGAGGTCACACATCAAAATAAGATATATGTGTAAGGTATAGTGCTTCCTCAGACACTTTACTACTTGAAGAAATCTATATATTCTCAGTTTCAGCACATGCATATTCTCTGGGATCATGGTTAGAGGCCTTCCATGTGTATTTTTCTAGAAGACCAGAAAACACTTGGATAGACCTTTACTCTTCCTCTCCCCTGAGATTTGGGTGTTGTAGAAAGCATCTGCCACATTGCAGACTGGCTCTGCTCACTGACTTGGGAACTCCACACTCAGAGAGGCCTTCTTTCCAGGTATGTATGCTGAGGCCACTGCCCTTTGATGGGGCTCGGCAAATCCAGTTTAGACACAGAAAAAAGGAAGGAAGGAAGGAAGGAAGGAAGGAAGGAAGGAAGGAAGGAAGGGAGGGAGGGAGGGAGGGAGGGAGGGAGGGAGGGAGGGAGGGAGGGAGGGAGGGAGGAAGGAAGGAAGGAAGGAAGGGAGGGAGGGAGGGAGGGAGGGAGGGAGGGAGGAAAAGGAAAGGATGATAGAAAGATGGGGGAAATGAAGAAATGGGGAAATAGATAATCAATCCTGACTACTGGGACTTTGGGGAAAGTGTATGAGTTAACAGTTCACACAATGACAATTATAGCAAGATTATCTCTCTCTGCCTTATAAATACAACAAAATGACTTTTGACACCCTCTAACTTTCCTCTTCCATTTCTCAGCATTGCCCTGATTTCCTGTTAGTTATAATTTTGTCTTATTATTAATTAAAATTATTTCCCATAATACCTCTCAATAATTCCTCACTAACTAGGAGAGGGATTTCTGGCTGATTGTGATCCACTAAACAGTCCTTAGAGATGGCTATGTCTGTCCCTACAATAAATAGATGAGGAAATGGAAAGAGTTGGACTGGAAAGAGTATCTGGCAGAGTCAGGGCTCATACCCCCCCCCACACATGCCCCTACCCTTACCCCACACCATTGAACCACCTTCCCATCTTCAAACGCTTGCTGTTTGCAATAAAATTTAAGGAAAAAAGTCACAGGGTAAGTTCAGAAAGAAAGAACTGTGTTCAGGTGAAAGAAGGTCATCCATCCTGTGCTAGCATGGAATCTGAGGAAAAGAGGGGGTCATATTAAAAAGTGGGAGCACAGGCAAAGGAACAGACAATGGATATGTGACACTTTTTAAACCTACAAGAACTGAGCTATTGACCTTTGTCCTTAAATTTACAACAAATGCAATGACTTTAAGGTTAGCTGACTACATAAACTTTGTATTATTGCAGAAGTTTTTTTGGATGAAGTTGTCCTGTCTCTAGAAAATTCCATTTCTGCTTTGAAATCAGTCTCCCTCTCTCTCTCTCTCTCTCCCTCCCTCCCTCTGTATGTGTGTGTGTGCATGCCTGTGTTTCTCTTGGTCTCTTTCCCCCTCCTCCCATTGCAGAGAAAACAATTACCCCCACTGCTTTGGCTTTATTAAAATCATGGCAATGAAGGGCAAATTCTCATACTGTTAACTTTAAAAAGTTACAAAAATTGGTTGCTTGTTTTTCTCTTCATTTCTGTTTCATTAACCCCCTTCCCAGAGATAAGTATTATGAATAAATATAGATTTAATCTGTGGAACTCACCGCCAAGGAAAAATCTGAAGCTCGGGTGAATGGAAGAAAAGATAGACATAAAAAAAGACCTCTCAGCCGATCAAACCTTTCATTTCCAAGCAGAAATAATTACAGTGATGGTCAGTGGGGAGATTTGAGCAATTTACAGAAGTATAACAGCAGTTCCTATCAACACGGTTTTATATTCAGGGCCAGGCATAGAACTCTAGGTCCTGAAGCATTGCCTATAATCTTTATTTCATTTTTAGATGTTATGCTGTAATAAAATGTAAAAAGGGAATACATAAAAAGTTATAGAGGTGGGAAAAAACATGGTTTGAAGTTGTATGGCGTTTCTTGACAGGGCATGTTCCTAAGGATATGCAGAGAATAACAAATGCCATTTGAAATAAGTACGCTAGAGATCTGAAACTAGATTGAAAACCCAAGTCAATTTTCCTGAGTGTCATTTGATTAGCTTTCTTACATAGAATGGGGGTTTAAACAATGCTGGGATTCTGAGTGCAGAGGTGCTTGGGAACACAGTGAGAAATGGGTTCCTCCCCCCAATTTCATTCCAGTGGCTTTACAACATTATCTTTTCACATTCTTCCTGTGTTTTTTCAATAATCCATAAATGAAGCAATGTCAGAGAAAATGTGATTGATTGTGGCGAAGCACGCATGCACATTCATGTGCGGTAAGTTATTTTTCTATTCCCTTTCCAATTTGTCCCAGAGTTGCTCCAGGCAAATACCTGTAGCCTGTTGCAGGAATTTGGTAGGAAGACAGAAACGAAGTTCTCATGCTTCAGGGGGAATCTTTGCACAGGTAACAAACAACTCAATTGTGCCTAGTGGCTATTTTCATCTAGAGAGAGATTTCTGCTGTTTTGCCATGATGTTTATATTCTGGTTTTTTGAGACAGATTAGAAAGGAGGCCTAGATAGTATGTAACAATTAAGTTTAGGACAGTTTCCCTTTCTTTTGTCTACACTAAATAGAACAGAAAACATGTGTCTTATAATGACCACACTAGCCTCTAACCCAGGTGTAAGCTGTTGATTTTATCATTAATTTAGTAGGTTCTAACTTTAATAATATCTACTCAGAAAGTATCATTCCCATTACTCTGATTTCTTCCCCAAGAAAAACCTACCTCTAGTTACATGTAACCTTCCACCCTGTACAATAACACGTGAATCCTTGCCTTCTAGCAACTACATTCCTCTCCCACCTTCAAAAGCTCCTGTGCCTTTTGTAAATTTTGTCAGCACTTGATTAATTTGTTCCTGTCCTTAGGAATCCTAGGAATCTGTTCTGAAGGGGCTGGCATTGGTTTCCTAATCTCACAGAATGCACAAGATGATAGTGTATGTTCATATCTCAATTCTTGAGTTTTGACAGTCTAGGGATATGAAATGAAGACCAACTTCAACAGTTTTAATCACCAACAGCCTATTTGCTATCTCAATCTTCTACAAAGCATTTCAATGGCAGACAATCATGAGAATACAGTCTTTAGTTGGGCAAGATATTTTTCTGAAGCATCTGGTTTTAATCCAATGAAGGCTAGATTTGTTTTTCAGGCTAAGGGACTTGCATCTTTCTTCTAGTGCCACTGATCTCTTAGAAGCATCTAATAAGGCCGGAAATGGTCATACATGTATTTAGAACACTCAAGTTTATCTTAGACTATGTCAGATCTTAGGCACTCCCTAGATTTTCCTCCCCTCTTCTGCATTAGGTATGGCAGATGCTCTTGAACTCTGACTAGTAATAATATTCTTGACCAAAATGCTATTACTTCACTAGCACTGGATAAACATTTCAAAGGGATGAGAGATGACTGCTTTAGTCCAATATATGAAGGGGAAAACCAATGATATAACATTAACTTAGATGTGTCTATTCGAAAATGACTGAGTTGTGAGCTCAAATGCAGGGAGGGTAAATTTCTAAGGTGGCAAATTGAAGTAAGTGAATAATAGGGTATTTGGATTATCCTGAAGAAAAACATTCATAGCAAAATAATTTATTTGATGAATTTGGCTACTGAGTAGATTCCAAAATAATTTTTCAATTTTCCATTTTATTTTGATTATGTACAAAACCAAAATGTAATGAGAGGGCATTTATCCAGCTATCCAATGAAGTTGCAATGAATATTCTTCATAATAGCACAACCGGGCTTATTCATGCAGACCATGCCATAATTTCCAATCAGACCCTAAATATACTGAAATCAAGTGTCCATACGGCTTGCTTAGGGATGCTTAAGTCTATTGACATTTCTTTCAAATGCAGTGTCTGCATTCCCTTGTTTTCTTTCCTAGATTAATCTATTACCATCATCAGATTATACTTTATGACTCCCTGGGGGGCATATAAACACATTCATACACACACACACACACAGTGCTCCAACATCCACTGAGAGCATTTCAGACAGGGAGGACTTTTTTATTAAAAATCAGTCACAGGCTGGTCTCCCTAATCTACCCTTCAGCTGACACCTCTCAGTCTATGGTCCAATATAGACTGAAGGACTCTGGGGAAGTGAATGTTGCTGAGTTCAGGAGATTTCTGGAGTTTGATTAAGCTATAGACAAACTCTATAGATTATCTCTGGCCTGTAGATAATCCCTTTTGCTTTTGTTGTTTTGTTTATAATGAAATGATGCCATCTTCTTCACTCTCACCCTAGCAAGCAACAACAACAAAAAGAATAAGGATTTCTTCACTAATAATTCTGTCTTTTGGCAACAATTCTGAATTGTTCTTCTAAAATGCTGATCCACTGGACTGCTCCATTGCCTGAGAGTGTACAATAAAACTAGAACCAGAGATGGTATTAGATGGCAGCTTGGATGGTGAAACGACACGTCTAATAACCAACAAGAATGGCTAGTAATTAGCTGAAATGACAATAATTAACAGAAATGACAAGTCTAATAAATTTTCACTTAAGTGTTGTCATATGGCACTTTGGGTTTTTAGCTTCCCATTTTAAATATTAATCTCAATGGAGTTTACTTTAGATGAGAAGTCATATCCAGTATGGAGATGGACATAATTTGATACACACACACTCCATCAAATTCTGTTTTATCAATGTCACTTATGCTATGATCAGTAGAAAATGGATTAAGACCTTACATTGTTTCCCTAAAAATATATTCTTTTTGTGTATACCTCATTTATGCAGCTCAAAAACATTCAGCCACAGAGATCAAAGGGAAAGTGATTGTTTTTAATTTTCTTTGATATCTTCAAAGATAAGAAGGTCTCACCCCTCCCCTCTTTCCCCTTCTTTAGCAACAGACAAAGAAGGTTAAATCTTATTAGCATGTCCTATATAGCTAGTCGTAACCTAAGTGACCTGTCATGGCACTAAATGCCTACTAGAACTTTCTCCGTACTTGCAAGATGGAAATTTTATGCATCAATGCTTTTATGCATGCATCTGATTTGGGAAGTTCACTGCTTTATGGATATGAACATTGTGATCATGTAAATTGATCTACATAATGGGATTTTGTGTGTGTGCGTGCATATATCTATACGGATATGGATGTATGCACGTGTATTCTAAAAGGAAATATAATACATGAAATGTTAACTTTAATGATATGAAATGCATTAAATTCAAACTACCTTGCATGTGTATACAGATGCATTATGTCTCTATCATTGTGCTTTGCAGGGATTTAAGGCAGAAAAAAAATTCATCATATCCTCTGATGTGCCGTGCTAAATGAGAGTGCAACATGGCTCCATTCTAGGCAATAAATAAGATCCAAGGAAACCAAGACTTACGAAGCTTTTAAGGACAGCCCTTAGCAAAACTGCAATAAAAATGAAATTTTATTCAGGGGCATACAGCTTCTCCTTTCAGGCACCCTGGCTAAGCTCCCTTTGTCTCTAAACTTTCATCTAGTGGAAACCAAGAGTTCTAAATGGCAGGGTTCTGGTAACCAAACAGTACTTTATGTTCTGTTTTCTTCTTGCCAAAATTCATTCACTATTGAGTTTCATTACATCAAGGTCTAATAGATCTAGTCAGATAAATTAAATGAGCTAAAGCATTAATTCCTTAAATAATTATTTTTATCAGACAATGTAATGTCTTAACCCAGGTCTTAATTCAAATTATTTTTGAATGAAGCTTGTTTTGGTAACCCTAATCCTTGAAATTAACTTCAGGCTTGTGATATTCTGAGCAAGTTGTATTCTGTATATTTATCACCTTCAGAACTGTCGTGTGGGCTTCTAAATGGCTTAATGAAATCTGGTTGTTCATTTTTCAAAACTGTATTCAAATTGCCCACCTTCCTCTGTCATCACTGACACTGGTGTCCCTATAAAAAGGCGATGTAAATATATGCAACATAGAAGACCACGTGAAGATGCAGATAGAGATTGGATTGATGTAGCTAAAGCTAAGAAACGCCAAGGATTGTTAGACAACCAAAGTTAGGAAGAGGCTATGGAGGATACTTCCCTAAAGGCTTCAATGAAGCATGGCCCTACTGACACCATAATTTTGTGATTCTAGCCTCCAGACCTATGAGGGAATACATTTCTGTAGTCTAAAGCCACCCAGTTAATGGTAGCTATTTATGGCAGCACTAGGAAATTATTACCATTTATATGTTTCATTGTTTTTGATAAATGAAGATTAAATCCTCTTGCCCATGAACTATCTGGTGCAAAGACTTGAAATAGGCAGGGTTTGAGTCTAATTTTTGATCAACTTAGTAAACATAATTATTAAGAAATATATACATGTGCAATACATTAATTATAAATACAATTATTTTTTTTCTGTTTAGAGTTGTTTAGATTTTGATCATGTCTATTAGCAGAGTCTAGGTTATGCTGCAGTAACAAAAATCAGTGTTTTGAAAAAATGGTATTTCTTGCTCATAATACATATCTATTATATAAGAACAGGATACTCTTCTCTGCTTTATACTCATTCTGGAAACCTGTTGAAAAGGGAAAAAGGTCAGGAGCGTCTGGGATAGGCACTCAAATACCTTACTGCCACTGACAACCTGTTAAAAAGAACTGGACACATTATTCTACTCAACCAACAAGAGGCCAAGAAAAGCCACCATGAGCCCAAGGATAGAGAGTAGGAAGAACATGGCAAACAGCACACATGCCCACGGCCTCATGCCCAGGGCACGCCACATACTGGAGACTTTCTCTTTTACTTCTTCATGCCTCTGTACTGTAGGGCAGCCTTCTATTCAAATCGTCGGTTGATGCACTGATGGATGGTATCAGTCACGATGTTTGTCAGACTAATCAAGAAGCATATTTTAAACCTCTGGATGAGATAGGTTTCTATTTTGCATTTGGTCTTATGATTCTAGCTGCCTTAAAGCTGAATTACACTTGGTAATATAGTGTCATTATGGGAAATATCAACAGGAATTTAAGTTAGCATAAAGAAACATGATATACAAGGTAATAAACACATTTGCTCTCATTCTCCAAATTTGTTACTTCACATTTAGAATTTCTGCAATGGTAGTTACTCAAAGATGAAAAAATTAGATTTATTTCTAAAAACAGAAACAATAGTATTATGGAGATAGATGAGAAAATGAAATAAATTGAGCTACTATAGCCAAGAAAAAGCAAAAAGGTGATTCGATGACTTTCCTTAATTTATGATTATCTGTGAACAGAGTTTTTCTGAAGAAGGCGTTGTACAGTGGTTTGTTTTTTTAATAAATGATTTTGTTTTGTTTTAACTATAACACAGCATGGAGAAATGTCTTTAAATGAGTGTTTCCAAATTGTCTCAAAGATAGCCATTCAGGAGAAGTTTCTGTTAAGAAAGTTGCAGCAATAACACAACGGGAGCACACCAGACACTGGGTAACTTGGTTGATAGAAATGTCACCAATCTCTTGGCAGGGACTCTATACATCCACTTTCTGACTTGTGTACCAGAACTTCCACTTGTTAGCGTTCTTCCACTGAGATATGTCTGATTTTTCCTATCCCCAAGTCCCGCCCCATTGTAGGAGCTAGCCACCTATGATCTGAGCCTGAAGTGGATTGACATCTTTCCTTAAATTTATGTCAAATTCTGGTTTATACTTGGTCAATGAATTCCTAGTTAAGGTGATAACTATTAAATAAAAGTAACACTTTTAAGTTTAAAGGATGACACCTTTCAGAAAAGAAGTTACGTTGAAGCTTGAAGATTTCAAAGGAATCAACGTATGATATGAGAATGATAAACAGAGAGAGGCAGGTTTTCATGTGCATCCCCCCCTCACATCATATTGTGTGACTGTCATCTCTTGTACATCTAGGTAAGATCTGGCCTTTCATTCTCCTTATGGAATATGCTTTGAGGACCTCACAGACTTACCACATAGGGAGATAAAGTCGAAAATGCCTTTTAATCTTGATTTTTGCTATTCAGCAATGAATGGCCAGAATAGTTGAGAGCTGAAAACATTTTTGACGATACAAATTGTATATTGACTTTTTCAGCTGTGGTTCTAACAAGAAAGAAAATATTATAAACATTTTTCCCCTTCCTTCCTTCCTTCCTTCCTTCCTTCCTTCCTTCCTTCCTTCCTTCCTTCCTTCCTTCCTTCCTTCTTCCTTCCTTCCTTCATTTTTTTTTTTCCTTTTTAATATGGGATCTGAACCAGGAAACTTTTTTTTTAGCTTTTTTAAGGCCAAAATAAGCATAACACTGTGCCTAGTAGAGCATACCAGGACTGTAGTTTTTTAGGCTTCTATGTATAATTCTACAGGACCAGTCCATTTCATCAATACCTGTGTTTCCTGGGCGTTGCTATATCTCTCTATTTGAGCAAAAACCAATATCATTTTAAATATAAAATAAGAAGCATTACTATTGTTTTGTCACCATCAAAATAACATATGCATTAGTGACAGTGTCAGGGGGAACTAGAATGGTGAGGCCAGGTTTAGAGGTCAGGTCCCTGGGAACCACTCTTTTCTATGCCATTTGCTGCTAAAATGACCTTTGTCAAGTCATTACAGTTCCCCAGGGTTCGCTCTCCACCTTTTTCAATGGCTTGATGTAATGAAGCTGCTGTTAAGATAACTAAACTAAGTATCACTCATGGGATAGCTTATCCTCTCCTCTCTTTCCTGTGTCAGGGAGTAGGGACAAGGGACAATATACTAAAGATATTTAAAATTATATTTAGGACATATATTGGACCAACATTTTTTACTTGTCTTTTTTTTTTATTGTGAATCCATCGATTTAGATGTTTGGATAGAGGAACCTCTACACTTTGTTGTAATTTCTAACTCTTTACTCTATTTCAGGTGGGCAGAATTTCTAGTGTTTCCATTCGATTTTATGATCAATGTGGTAAAGGCGTATATTTCTAGAGGTTTAAATTTCTATCAGCTTCCTATCATTATAGCAGAGCAGTCTAAGGAGAAGGAGGGGGAGAAGGGCTGATAGAGGAAAGAGGGGGGAGGGGGAGAGAGAGAGGGGAGGGGAGAGGAGGGGGAGGGACAGGAAATGAATTGGGGAAGCAGTGAAAGGAAAAGCAATGTAGGTGACCTCTTGTGAACACCTAAAAGCCTAAGGCAAAAGCTCAACTCTAAAAACAGTGTTTTTAATGCACAGAAGAAAATTCCACAAACTTTGTGTGCCCCACTTAAGAAAATTCTACAAATTTTGCTTATCTGTTTTTCTAGCTCAGAAGAAATTAAAATCATAAAGTTCTAAGCAAGTTTTCAGAAATAGCAGATGAAGCATGATTAACCTCAATCCAGGAAACAAAACAAAACAAAACGTGAGTGCATGGGTGGGGGGTTGACTACAATTTTTAAAAACGTGGCCAGAGAGGACTGTGATTTTCAATATATTATACTTCAGTTTTATAAATTGATTAATATAAATGGATTTTCTACTACATCCAAATCATATGCAAACCATTTTGAGAAATTAAAAATAGTGATAAGACGTGATCCATTTACCCTAAGGAATTCAGTTGGGAAATAACCCTGGACATAATTCAAGTGCAATAGTGAATTTGGGGATATACTGAGTGTAGACCCACATTCAGGACTACTGATGCAATCAGACTTAAGGTTCTTAATTCAAACACAGGTTTTATGCTCTGAGCCATTTTTATAATTAGGGTCAACTGTGGGTCTTACCTGAGTGTGGCAGTAAGAAAGTCAATGATATGCAGGAGGCAGTTTATGGAGGTATCAGAGTTTCACTGGTCTTAGTGACCAGGACTGCTCAAACATGACAGATAGCCTCAATGCAAGCGGAGCAAGGACAGAGGCAATTACTTTTTTTAGTAGGGGTGCTACGCAAGACCTCTCAGAGATTTCTGCTTACTATTCTGGACAAACAAATTATGAGGAGGTCATGGGATGCTAGTTTGATGTAGTTCCTTAAGTGGAAGGATTCCAAGGGCTCATCTCTGGGCATCAGCGAGCAGAGGTGTTGTTTGTGGAGTTCCTGGCTCCTGAATGCGGTGGGGCCACATGTAATTGCCGTGGGGAAGAGACATATAGTATTGTAACAGTTAGCTTTACAAATAATGGGTGCCTAGTTAACCAAGTAAGGATTTTAGAAGCAAAACTTGTACTGCTGTGTCATTTGACAATTAGATTGACTACTGCGAGCCCAAAGGTTGAACCTTAAATTCATGAGCATGTGGAGAGGGCATTTTCAAAATAGAAAAGGAGAGGTACATCTATGAAGAGGCTTATTTTGGTTCAGATATCTACTTACTTGATGCTGTTAAGGGAACAAAGCTTATGACATAAAAGAATGCCTAGAAGATAATAAATAACTCAAGGAAACATGAACATTGGGTCAGGTTATCCCTTGGTGCAAACACCATGAACAGTTCCAATAAAAAGTTGGTAAATGAATGATTAGTAATTAGAAAGGAGGTACCGTGGCTGAATGGGAGCCCACCAAAAAGTATGAATTCAGTATTTAATAGGCAGGATGTAGGATTTGGATTTGTTAAAAACAAGCAAGAAATATAAAAATAAAACCTGTCTCAATAAAACTGTTCCCTGCTTCTTCTTCTAGATTTCATAACATTGTTTCTAAAATAGGTAGTACAGCTCAGATCCTTTAGAGGCCATGCTCAGTGAGTACCTCAAAATGCCAAGGGCCAATAGCAATAAAGAGGAAATCTATGAGAAAAAAACATCTATTTTATGCTGAAGAGAAAATTGGTGGCTGTCATGGTTGTGAGTCACTGCATAGCTTGGGATGTGGTTTCAAGACAAAGGAGAAATTTTATTTGTTTTCTTGCTTTTTGTTTGTGTGCATGCATACACATATATATGCATACAAATTTAGGGCCTACAATCTCAGATGAATCTATCCTCATTTAAAATATTGACTCCTGAGCTAGTCTAGAGCCAGCCTTAATTCCTATGATGACGTGTCCTAGACATCATGAGGCCAATAAAATCTAATTTCTAGCTAGCCAGACAAATCCTTACCTTTTTGCATTGACTCAGAACTCTAAAAGGATCACACTATAGAGAGGAGTGATAGAGGTAGTATAAAATTGCTTAATTAGGATACATTTAACAAATCCTCTATTATCGGGCTTTCTTGGACTTCATCATAATCTTTTCACTTAAGCCTGAGACATGAATGACTGATTCTTTCTATTCAGTCAATATCCCACAATGAGGAGGAACAAAGCACTCTTTTGTTTTGCTTTTGTTTGCCTTTTTAATTTTATTTTGTTGTTTACTTCTCAAGAGTCAGTGCATGTGCAAATAAAGTGAAACCAGGCTGTCCAGGAGGTACAAAAGCTGAGTGACAGGCTGGCCTCCTTCACCAACTGAATCACTCACTCCAAGCACAAGTGATTCAATTTTGTGCCTCAGCAAAACTGCAGATTGCTACATGCTATAGACCAGTGGGCTTCAACCCTGGCTGCAAATTAGAATTCCATTGGAAGGTACTTTTAAATACCAACGTGCAGGCCCCCACCTGTGATACAAAACCAGGTTCTTTCCGTATTCCTCGTGTGCATTTGTGTGTGTATGTTCATATGCATTGGGACATGTGGACATCTGTGTATCACGTGTGCATGTGTGTGTGTATGTGCATGTGATATGTGTTTGTGTGTATGGAGCACTTGGTATCCCAGGTGATTCAAATATGCATGAAGGAATCAGGGTTGAGATTCAGAGTCAAAGATGCATTCACCTTCATAGGTACTTACCAAATGTAAAACATGAAATGATCACATTATGAACAAGGAGTATATAATTAAATATGAAATGAAGAATGTAAAGATACTACTACTCTGTAAGGAAATCATGTCACATAATAAATATTCTTTAATGCATAAATGGCATCTTCATTTCTATACAGAGACAGACCAAGTGAGGACATGATGCCAGGCCAAACTTTTTCCTAAGATAAATATCCACCCATGTCCCTTCTAATATACGAAGAAATAAATAATCAGCATCCTCATGCTCTATAACAGATACTTGCCACAAACAATTTTATCCTAAATTTTTTTAATTGGAATTACAAATCATCTACCTTAGCCTGAGAGGTATTTCAGTAATAGATCCCAAATCACACACATTTAGAACAGTTTTTCACAGAACACTTACACTTTACGACATATTTACCTTGTATTTATACTTAAACCTGCAACATAAGAGAGGTGTACAATTTCTGATAGAGTTTTGCTTTGTTTACTCAAGAAAGGCCTGTGAGAAAATCTTTGCTCACATGGCAATAAGAGAGAATCTGCCCTGGGTAAGTCTGGATAGCTTGTCTTCTAGAATCTTCTAAGTTTTCCTGTGTCCTCGGCAGCTTCTGCTCCCTGAAAGTTTCCCTAGGGCAGCCAGCACCTTGCTTCAAGATCATTATCACCTCTGGTGAGTTGCTGTCAGTCTCAGCTTCCGGGATTCATTATGCGCCTCAAAAGGGCTCCTTAATTTGTTTATCTAAGTACACCTTCCCTCTCTAACCTCAGAGTCCTTGTGTGGCTGTTCTTTGACATATTTGCTATTCTCTGCTGTTACAATAGCCATGAGGAGAATTACATTTGTAGGGGAGCGTCCTCCCTCCATTCCACATCAGTAGATCATGGGTTCCTCCCCGGAACACACCACAGCACTTACTTTGCAAACACAATTTTCTATTCCTCTGGGAGCTGAGTTTTTCCACATGCCCACGGTGGAGACTGAAAAGGCTACAGTTTCACTTGGAAGTCAAACAACACATTTTAAGATCATCAAGTGATCAACCAATCATTTTAATATTTAGAAGCATTATTTCCACATCACTAGGTAAGTGAGGAATAACAGGTCACTAAATAGTAAATACGCTGCAAATGACCCCTTTGGTTACTTTGCCTTAAACACAAATGATCTTGTACATGCAAGACTTCATTTAGTAGGAAAGTCACCTCTAACTCTAGCACCATCCTCCAAAAGAGCAAATCTGAGACAGAGAGCAGGCTGCCAGACGGCCACTTCCATTACTGTCTCCTCAGGCCACAGGGACAATATATCTATATAACCAGTTCACGTGTTTATATAAACACTTTAAAACACCCAATCAATCACTTCTTCCTAGCCAGCACTTTTCTTAGGGAAGTATATGCCCCTGACCTAGTAGAGACTCAATGTAAATTCTTCCTTTCACAAGCTCAGGGTTTAATGGGCCAAACACAACAATGGCACAGATGAGCAATTTCAAGGAGTTCTCATTATGACCAGGATCTGCGTTACAGAGATTCAGGGGACACCTGTCAGAACACACCTCCTGCCTTTAACTGCATTATGTATATACGCAAAGTACCACAAACAATGAAGCACCCAAGGCTGACAGCTCTCACTAACGGTCAAAAGAGGTTATCAGTCTCCTTCTAACTGTAAAACTCTGTGTGGGTAGAAATTCACAAATTTCTATCTTCCAGAAAGTTAACTTCAGTAACAGTGTGTTCTATTAAAATCTGTGCAATAAGCTAGATCACATCTATGGCTGGAAGAGTTAAGATCAGAGACGTTCCGGGCATATACATCATTCTAACTAAATTGACATCTAAGTAATATTTTATAAGATGTCGTGCTTTTTAAAGGCTTTTCATTTCTCAGCTGTTCTCTGTACATTTGCCGCCTCTGCCCCCTCCCTTTCTTATTTCTTGCAGATTTATTTATAATCATTTTCCTTCTTTGATACTGAAAACCATGAATGAGAGCTAGGATTCCCAAAGTGTGCTTTAAGACCAAGATGGTCTATCAGTAAATACAATCTGACCTCTGTAGACACAGTATCTTTGGAAATGAAACAAAAAGTTCTTTTTCAAATCAAAACTAAGCACACAGTATAGTCTGCATGCGGGAAGCAGACACACATTATCACAAAGGCTGAGGAGCACAAAAGCACTGATCCTGCCGTTGCGGGGTCATAAAATCCTGTTTTCTGTTTGAAAGACATTTAATAGTGGACATTCTGAATGCCTCATCTTAGAGAAAGTCTGGGTACAAGGGACTCAATAATAACTTCTTGCAAAATATGGGGAGTGATCATGTCAGAGAAACAGATGGTCTCCCCACCACTCCAATACCCCCAATCCAAACAAACCCAGTGTGTTTTTGACAATTTGACAGTTGATACAGAGAAAGGCATCTCACTCTTAATTTTAAATAGAAACAAGGACATTAAGATGAACACAGGGCTCTTCCACAAACTGAAGTGCAAATTGCCATTAGCTGATGTCCACTGAGGTTAAGAGGATGGGACTGGACTGAACGTCCAGATTGTGCCATTTCTACTAGTACTAAATAGAGCTGAATGAAGTCTTCTAAGTGGATCACAGAGTTCAGACTCATTGGAGGCAGTATTTCACTTCTGTGATGAGAGTGGCTAGAGAACGATATTTCGAATGCCTGTGAAAAAGGCACGGGAAAGGTGCACGGGAAAAGGTGCCCTGACATATTATGAGAATTACTAGCTGTAATATGCATCAAACCCAAGATGTGATTCTTTATTTAAGTTAGTGACACAAACATACAGGGACAGCATACTAGAAATCATCAATTATAGACATGTTTTTAGATTTTTAAAACTTCTCCCTTTGACAATTATTCTATTTCTTAGAGATACTTTTTTCAACATTGAAGTAAAGATTCAGAACTCTAATCCAGAGAATTTAGATTAAAATTCTTGCCCTGCATCAGGAAAAAAATTAGAAATGGATTGCGCTGTACTGGAAAAGACATAGGACAAGAAAACATGAGGCTTGATTTGTCATTTTGGATTTGCCACTTAGATTTGCCTCAGTTTTCTAATACAGAAAGGGAAAATAATATTTGTTCTGCCTATAGATATTGAAATAATAAAAATAGAACAAGGAAATAAAAGTTTTAGCAAAAGCACAAAATTGCTGTTTCATGTAATGTACTCAGATATCATTTTAGGCTCCTTTATTTTTCACCTGCTTCCATGTCTGTGGCCTCAGCCACCACAAATATCCTGAGAGCTCCCGAGACCATTTCTAAGATAGATCTATAGTCAGTAATATTGTAATAACTAGGGATGGTGTCAGATGGGTGCTGGACTTATCAGGGTGATCACTTTGTAAAGTATGAGGTATATAAACGTCTAATTGCTATGTTGCACATCTGAAACTAATATAATATTTATGTCAATTGTAATTGAAAAATAAGTTAAATTTAAACAGAACTATTTTATGTACAAATATCTGACCCCCTAGTCCAGACTGCACTTCAACTTCAGCAAGTTCAGCATTGCACCTGCCTATTAAACTTGCCAGTCTTCTGCAACGCCTGCTCCTGGTAAGAGGGAGGAAAGGCTGAAGGGCAAAGTTATTGTCATAAACACTAAGTAGGCTTTTATTTTATTTTCCTTTCATTCACTTTATTT
Organism: Miniopterus natalensis; assembly: GCF_054644295.1. NCBI lineage: Eukaryota > Metazoa > Chordata > Mammalia > Chiroptera > Miniopteridae > Miniopterus > Miniopterus natalensis. Next base: position 55,840,085 of record NC_142087.1, read on the forward strand.
TGTTTTGTTTTATTATTTTTTTAGAAGCAAAGATTTGACATCACCATTCAGGATAACCTAACTCATGCGAGTTGAAGTTGGTAAAGGAGACCTTTGGTTACATGAAGGTGAAGCAAACATCCTTTTGTCAATTGAAGAATGGAGCCTGATTTGTTCTGCATGGACTGTGAAATTGTGCCTCCGCTCTGGGCTGGGTTCCATTGCTGGATATTTGTGTGTTTTTTTATGTTAAGAAAATGTTTTGTCTTCTGGGCCATGGTGCTGTTTAGGGAAGACCTCAATAACCTGTCTATCTTAATAGCAAGTTGACTAAACTACAGCAAGAGACCAGCAGGGAGTGGGACGGGTTTGTGCTGGGAACCCAGAGAACAGCCACATTTAATTCACTCCACCCTGGTCACTAAGGAATTGTACTTCCCTTGGGTATAAGATAAGATGATTTGCTTCTAAACACTGCCTCAAACTGTGCTCTGGTGAACCCTCTCCTCTTTCCTATCTTCCAGCTGACCAACTGAGATATTTAAATTGGTCAGCCCACATGAAAATCTCCATCTCTTATCTGATTATCAATCCCTTCCTCTACTATTGCTGGCCCAAGGACTGGCTGGCACCTTTCCCTCCCTTGATATTGTCCCTTTCTTAAGTTCTAGTTCCCCAAGAATTATGGACAGGACGAAAGAATGAAGGGTAAGGGTACATGTCCCTTTCCTTGCTGGGGTAACTTTAATCTTTTTTGCTGCTTTTCTGCCTTGCCCCGACCTGCCACTGATGATGACCTCTGTGTGGAAGGTGTCCAAGTGAAGCTCACGCTGCTGGGACCCATCCATGCAATGGCAGGGCCCACCCAGCCCAGTGCTTGACTGGCCCCCAGTTCCTGCTTGCTTCTTGCCATTTGAGAACATTCAGTCAGAGGGCAGCTCAGTTGAGCGGGCTTCAGGCGAGATGCCTCAACTCTAGCTTCCATAGTGTTCTACAGCGTCCACTTAACCTAGAGGGATCTCATCTTTGCCACTTTATTGCTCCACTGGCACCCTCTCTCCAGTTTGCTCTTCTACCACTGGAGTGAATAGACTAGCAATCTGAGTCCCTTAGACATCCAACCTGGAAAGGAGATCGATCTCCCTTTCTCACGAGCATCTCTCACCTTCACTAAATATTTTCTTAGGGCTCCACACACATACCTGAATAAGGTACTCCTGACAAAAGTAGTGACACCCCCCTCAACACAGCGTTCACTTCCATAGCTCGGGTGGGATAAAGACAGTGGGGTAAATATGCATTGTAGTAGGGTCAGTTGTGCTTTAAATAAATCCTAGGGGAACTCCGTCTTCAAATGTCAGTGGACTTTTTCAGACTGTGGATTTCTTTGTACCTTTTTTGTTTTCAGGTACATAAGGTACTTACAACTCACATCAATTCTTTGGAGTCTGCACTCTACTCACTATTCCAATTTCTATAAAGCAGCTATGGAAGACCCATTAAATTACACTGTAAGGCCCAGGAAATCAGGGCCTTCACGTGTTTATTCTGAGCACTATATTCTGCTTTCTTGCCTCAAGTTCACCCTCCTGGGCTATACCTGTTCCCAGGAACATTCACCCACCATTATCGCCATTTCATCTTAATCGCGCCCTCTGGCTACAGCCAAGGTGAGGTGCTCATAGGCGGCTAGGAATTAATTACCAACACCTGGCTTACTCCTGTTCACTTATAACTCTTTAAGTTAAAGGACATTCTTTAAAGTGCTTTTCTGTCTTCATGATTAATCTGTCCCTTTCCTTTGTCATAGCTCTGACCATACCTGAAAATACTCCTTGACTACATTCCTTGTTAAATTATATGGTTCTTGAGGACAGGGTTCAATCTCATGGATGTATCTTGTCCACTGATACACCCTTAGTATCTAATGCATTTCCCTAATAGCTACTTATTTATTAAGTGAATTGATAAATGTATGGAGAATAGAAATATTGTCATTAATTTTTATTAGATTTTGGAGATGATTGTTCAACACTTCACTGGAATCTGCCCTTGGAACTCTCAAGAATCTTATTCACTCTGTCCTTCCCCACCTCTATTGATTTGTTTTCATATTTTTGGTTTCTATCCATGTCAGAGTTTGTTTCAGATTGCACTGTATCTTCATCTCTATCTGTACTGGAAAGATTGGTGAAAATGCATATTTTAAAAACCTACTAAAGTGAGTTTTACATGACTTTAAACTAGATATCTTTGAAGTCAAAAGTTTTTAAATAAAACAGAGCTTTGAGCTCCTAACATCTTCTACATCTTAATTTTAACATCTCCTACAGTGCATTCTAAAGTGCTCTTCCCAGGACAGTTTAAAAGTTTAAATCAATCATTGCCTCTAAGAAAAATCTGAGATTTTAAGATTTCTTCATATGTATGCTTATTTGGTTTTTAATTTTATAACAAAACAGTTTGTTTTTCTAATTGCATCCAAATTAAAATGATGAGGTCATAGAGACCCCTGGTCCTAGGTGTATCTATACAGAAGGAAACATGGGCAGTGCTCAAACACCTGCCAGCTGGTTCCCCATCCCATTCAGTTTACTGTCGCGACCCACCCACAGACGTAACCTCTGGCTTAGTGAGCGCTCCTTGTTTCTCCATCACCCTCTCCAATTTCTCTGCTTTATTTGCAATTCCCCTGGCAATTTTACTCAGCTAACCTGACTGTTAATGGTCAAAGTCCAAACCCTATTACTGGGAGATTCTTAGAGGCCAAATACACTACCCTCCTTATTTTACAGGTTAGAGACCCAAGATCTCCAGCACAATGTGATTCTCCCACAGTTCATAACTAGTCAGGGAAAGAAGGAAGGAAGGAACATGGGGCTCCTCACACCCAACTGGGGGCTCTTTCTACTGTAAAACGTGTGTCTATTGAGTCAAGCATTTGGGAAGTAATCTACTGTTTTTGTTGTCTAACTAAACTGCAGATTAATATGAAAGGACTTGGACCATTTCAGTACGGATGCTCAAATTCCACGAAACAGTAAATCAGTTTTGGCCATGAGCATATGTAAGCAAACTGAGGCCCGGAAATTGAAAAAGTATTCTAGTATAAAAGTCTTTGTAGACAGTGCCACTGGATAATTTCAGGTATAATCAGACAAAATTTAAAAATAAAATAAATCTTTCACCCCATTCAAGTTTTTTAAAAATTTTTTGTCTGTTGTGATTTGAGTTTGATTTAACTTCAAAGGTCCAATTCCCCTGCCCTCTCTTGGTCTTCAGAGGAGCCATCAGAATGCAGCAGCAGTCTTCTCCGTCTCTCTCCCTTGGAGCTGCGGTCCCACAAAAGTAATCATTCCCAAACTGTCAGGGCAATCTCTCCTCCTAGAAATAGTAGCTGAGAGTATTTCTCTGAAGTTTTGTGGAAGTGGTCAGCTGCTGTCACTAAGGATTAACTGGTCTCCAAATAACCAGGAGCATAAATCAAAGTGGGATCAGAAAAGACAGATCCTCCCCACCAGGTCTAGGAAGGAGAGGGAAGTGTGTCCTGCCCCTTCTTTCATCATCTCAGCCACACCCACATGTGGAGAGTGGCTGCATTAGCACAGTCATCTTCAAAGGCAAGGACAGCAAACAAGAGGGGGGGAAGGGAAAACAAATCCTAATGAATAATTGGCAAACCATCTGTCTATATGTGTTATCTCCCTCTGTTACCCTCACAATTTCCCTTTTTAAGTTCTCATTGATCTAAGCCCAAAGACATTAAAGTGTGTAATATATTCTGGTCTGCTCACCCACAAAGTCATCCCAGCGTATCAGGGCTGGGCAGGCTGCTGACCCAAGCCCCTCGCTTTTCAAGAAAGGGAACTGAGACCCAAAAGTTCAGGTGACTTGGCCAGGATCCTGGAGCTATTTTAAAAAGAGAACCAGGGCTAGACATCCCATATTCTGACCCCTCCTTCATTCAGCATCCTTGCTGGGATAGTTTATTAAAAAAATTATCTTCCCTTTACGGTTTGCTCTTTTATGCCTTTTATAGCGGCTTTCCCTGGCGTTAGAGCAGAAGCCTGGGTTTGAATCCCCTTCTATCAAAACTTGCAATTGGAAAATGTTTTACATCTGTCGTTCACCGCTTAAGATGAATGAGGCTCCTCGCACCACCTTCCCTGAGGGTGTGTTCATGTTCAGCCGTACGTTCTGAGCTGTGCAATGGAAGACTTTTGTCCCTGTCAAAGGATGTGGCATCAGGGCAGATTGCGGGAAGAGGTGGTATGTTTTCTGACACTAGTTTCTGAGCTACTGATGTCTACTGTTAGGAACGCAAAATGCACAGGTCACTTTACCTTCCAGGAAACCACGAGGGGAGGGGAATTGGTTAATAATTGTTAAAATGGGAAAGTTTGGTTTCATAAGGAAGGTGATAACCTTCCAGAAAATCCTTTCAGTTCAGAACTGCAGGCACCAACCAGTGTGATGTAGTCGCCCTACTTTTCCAGAGGAGACAGTAAAAGCAGTTTCTCTCTTTATTTCTCTTAAATCTAAATAAATGTATCTTCCTTCCGTGTCATTGCTGTTGTCTCCATTTCAGGGTCTCTCTACCCTGCCTCAGACCTCCTGGGGACTCAGAAGAGGGAACATCTGTTTGTCTATTTTGCTCCCTTTTGCAGAACCTGCTAAATAGGGAAGAAGCTAAATTTTTAATGTTCCCGGAGCCCTGTGTGTGAAGCGATGATATTGGGCTGCAATTGAAGAAGAGTTTTAAGACAGGCAATTTTATACCAACTTACATAATGCATGCCAAAGTGTGAGGCGGTTATGGAATCGCATCTGCAATTGTGAGCTGCATAATACAGCCATAGTATTTGAATATTATCAGATTGTAAATGGCGAAAATGCGGTATTAAGTGTTTGTGAGGAGTGAATTATGCCCTATTATATGCCTGAGACCCTGGGAGCAGTGGGAGCAGCCGGTGAATGGCGGCTTTCTCTGATTTATTAACATGGTTAGTTGACTGGGATTATGCTTATTTTTATGTGCGGCACCGTTATCAGTTCTGAGGCTCTCCCCTAAAGAGGACACACGCAGCGAGGAGGAATGACGGTCACATGCCTCCCCTCCCACATGCCACAGCACCTGGAACACCCGGCATTGTTTGGTTCTCTTTGCAACGAATAAGAAACCTAGAGAAATGTACAAAGAAATGTACAAACAAATCTCCATAAACTAGCAAGAGAGTTTGGGGAAAGCTGGAGATGTGGCAAAGGAGGGCTCAGGAGGGCCATGGTCACAGACTGTAAATACCTTCGAGGTAGCACTATCAACGAAGGGTAGAAATTATTCAGTCTCAGATGAAGGCAGGAGTAGGTGCAATGCCTGGAGCTAAGAAAGAAGAAGCTTGAAAGAAGCTTGAACCAGATAATAAGAAAAGTTTATAGCAGTAAGAATGACAGGGCAGAGACAGGTTCCCGAGAGTCAAGGCAGATATTCAAGGAATAGCTTAGGTAAAATGCTAACAGGGCTCATGCAGTGAGGAGAGCAGAATGGATGAAACGATAGAGTTTGATGCTCCTGTTTCTGGAGATATTGATGAAGTAACACGTGCAAACATTTTCCCCACTGAAAGCAGTTTGCCCACATTCATTACAATATATTTTCTCTTTGTGACATCATATTTAAAAAGCAAAACCTCCTATTAGGTTGCCAGCTGGAAGGACACAATCAGGAAGTGTGATGACCTCTTTTCCTGACAAACATCCCCTTTCCTGACATTGAGACCCCGATTGAGAGACTATAAGTTAATGTAGGCTGGTGGGTTAGAGAAAACGTAATGAAGGACATAAGCTCTAAAGAACAGGAGTTTGGGGGCATAGTTTACATTATTTACTCATTATTTGTAACATGATTACTCAAAGAAGGATTTGTTCAGTAGTTGAGGATTTAAACAAGCAGAAGAAAGGAAGATTGTTGTTCTAACTGGGGATGCCTCATGGATTATTCAGTTGTCTCCCAGTAAATGACAATATTTGCAGCCAAGCAGCCCCCCTCAGGTTGCAGGGTTGAAACATCAAGCTCCCATGGTTTAGTGGTTATTCTCAATGGACAATTAGGTGGACCCATTATACCAACAAGTGACAGAGCCCAGCCGGCATGGCTCTGTGGTTGAGCTTTGACTTATGAATCATGGCTCTCGATTCCTGGTCAGGGCACGTGCCCAGGTTGTGGGCTCAGTTCTCAGTGGGGGTTGTGCAAGAGGCAGCCCATCAACTACTCATCATTGATGTTTCTATAGCTCCCTCCCTCTTCCTTCCACTCTCTGAAATCAATTAAAAAAAAAACAAAAACATATTTAAAAACAAATGATATAAACCTTAAAGCTTCAGAGGTGTCTCCACATCAGTAAGTAGAGTGTTACATCTAATCCCTCCTCTACAAAGTCAAGAGAGCAGATGACACACACAGCAGTCTCCCTTTCCATCACCAATTCATGGTTGCATTAGAAAATGAATCCACGGCCATACTGAAAGGGTGAATCCATTGGGTGAGGAACCATGAAAAATACCTAAAGTGTGGAAAGCAACCTGAGACAGACTGCAGACAGGCTACAGAAATGAAAGTGGCTCTAAAACTGGTGTCAGGAGCAGAGTGGGGTTTAAACAATTGCAAGGGAATTTGTTTAGATGGCATCTCTCCTCACCCTCAAGTCTTTACCCAAGCAATGAACAACTGTGATGCCAAGACAATCATAATGGATGTGAACACACAGCATAGAAAGCAAGGTCATAATGGCCTGAGTGGCTGCTAAAGCTCAGGGTGAGTATGGTAACTACACTGAGAACACTCCCACCCCTCCTTCACCGCAACCCTGCCCAGATGTCCGTATAAAAGTTATGTAGTGTGATCTGGCCCATAGTCCACAGAGTGTGCAAACAGGCACAGCATTTCCAGAAAGGTAACTGGATCCTAAAACAAAGATAAATGCACAACCAACAATCAGGTGGAGACACACATTCTGAAGGAAAGGCAGAAAGCGCAGCAAATGGAAGAACATATGGGAACAGAAAAGCGAGATATTAGAGTAAATATTAAATGTATCCTGTGAGAAGCACAAGAGAGTATTATAATTATGTTTTAGAAGACTCAGTTTGAAAACAGGGCTGTACGTAGAAATAGCCCAGTGAAATTTGGAAACAAATATAAAGAGAATATCCTAAATGAATCTTAAGCGAAAGAGTATGAACAGGCTTCCAAACAAAGCGCCCTTCCTTGATCTCTGATTCCCATCAGAGACACTGCATGCAAGAAGGCAACTTCCCTCCAGAGTCTTAGAGAAAATTGTGTTGAACACTATTATTAACTTTTAGGGCAAAATAAAGACATTTTCAGATTTTTTTTTTCAGGGCATGGATATTTTACCATCCATAATTCAAGTCTGAAAGAATTACTAGAGCATACATTCCAGCAAGTAAAATAAATGGATCCTAGGGAAGGAAATGGAGTTTAAGAAGCAGCAGTGAGCAAAGAAATCAATAAAATATATTGCTAGGTCTAAATGAGCATCGATTACAAAATATCAACCAGAAACTAAAATCACATATGGTATTGATGTGAGATAACATCACTAAACGTGCAGCAGAGAGTGACTTACTAAGGAACAGCTGTTCGGGGTTTTATTATTTTTTTTCATTTTTTCTTCATTCATGGGCTTAAATATGGTCTTATTGTTTCCTCTTCTGCCAGGGGATGATAAGGAGACCCTTCTCTGAAATCCTGTGGTGGGTATCATCCCATTTTAGTTTTTAGATGTTTTATTTATTTCTCTTTATGTGCATTGTAGTACAAGATAGATTATCAACTCCTTCAGGGAAGTGAGTTTATCAATTTATGAATTGAATAGATGTGGTAATAACCAGTGTTTTGAAAGTGTGGTCACATAAAGGACACTGTATAGTTTTCTGAGGGCCAGTATAGGATACGCCCTGGACTCAGGAAGCAGAGGATGATTATACTAAACCCAGAATCATACATCCAAGTCATGCTTCTACAAAATAACTTGTCTGTATGGTGCTGAGAAAAAGAGAACCCTTATAATACAAAATAATAATAATAATAATAATAATAAAACAAAACAAAAACACAGCTGCCTATCTCCAATAGCTCAGACAATTGTCTATCACAGAGACTCATATGCAAAAACCCAGAACTTATGAAAAATCACAATTCTACAAAAAAAGGCCCTCAACTCTCAACTGCCACAAGAGCCCCTGAAGATAGCAGACATAAGATAAATTCACCTCCTCTAGTAAAGGTACTAAAACAAAACCAGCACAAGATCGACAGATGTTACAAGACAAATAAGAAAAGGAATACTACCAAAAACAGTGTTGCCACGTGCAGCTAAAAATGTAGACCAAATATTTCACCATCATTGAAGAAAGACACTATATTCAGCTCTGCTTTGAAGCAAATACTACTACTACTACTACTACTAATGAAACTGAAGAAAGTGATAGTGGGGCAAGAGTAGGAAGTGAATATTATGAGCTAAAATAGCTCAGGAATTAAATAGCATAAAAATAAGTAATCAAAGAAATAGAGGGGAAATAGAAACACAAAGAAAATATAATAATGTTTGTAGGACATAGAAATAATAATACATAAGCCAAACAAAATAGAAATAAAGAAAACAGAGATACTACCTACATATAATCAGAGCATTGAAACAACAAAAAACAAAAAAACAAAAATTCATGGCAATCAAATACTGAAATATATCACTGAAGAAAACTTTCACTTAATTAAAAAAATATTATTTCTACATACTGAAAGATAAAACTTGCATCAGGGAATAATCAGAATGATCAACTCTGAAACACATCATACATAGTAAAGGCATTGAACGTCGACTATAAAAAAAGATTCCTTGCCCATCCAGGCGTGGCCAGCAGTTGAGCATCAACCTAGGATCCAGGAGATCGAGGTTCGATTCCCAGTCAGGGCACATGCCTGGGTTGTGGGCTCCATCCCCAGTAGGACGTGCAAGAGACAGCAAATCAATGACTCATCATTGGTGTTTCTATCTCTCTCTGTCCCTCTCTTTTCCTCTCTCTGAAGTCAATAAATACATAATTTAAAAGAAAAAAATATATATATTCATTAAAGCATCATGAGAATTAAGCAATTTAATTATAAAAGGGGGGAAAAAAAGAAGCAAACAAGGTTGGCTACACTTCTCCATAGCAGCCATCAACACAAGAAGACAATGGGACAACATCTACAAATTCCTCAAAGACAGAACATGACCCAAGGATTTCATATCTAGATCAAATATCAATCAATTATAATATCAAGAGACATGTGGTTTTTAACATGCAAGAACTCAGGAAAGATTTTTTTATGTGAACTTGTTAACAATCCTACTTCAAGACCGGAGTCAATTGTGATATGACCAAGGAAAATAAAGCAAAGCACTGGTAGTGTGCAATGCCTACATTTAACTGTAGATCTGTGACTAAAACAAACATGAGAAGTAGGTGATAGAACAGAAACAAAAGTTATGAATGTCAGAATATAGAAATTACACAGATAATACAAATCGGGAAAAGAAAAAGTTAAATAGGTGGAAGACAGAGTCAAATTAGTTGCAGTATAAGCTTATATATATATATAAGATAAATACAAACCAAGAAAATAAAATTAAGTAAAAGAGATTTGTAGATGAGGGGAGATGCTGGTGGTGAATACCTAGTAGACTAATACTTTGAGATTAATATAAAGGTAATAAGAAGGATACAATCTTTCTTAAATAGCAGAATTATGAACATGTTAAAATATGGCACAGAGAACTATTTCCTATTTTAAAAGGATATATAAACATAAATACTAAGCCCATACATGTATGTCATATGAATAAATTTAAATTGGCTCAACTCATGCTTTAAAAGAACATGACTTTCAGGTGTGAATATTTGATCACAAAGCAAAATCCCAACTTTACTAAATTCATGGAAGCCTACGCTACACACAAACACACATATATAAAACTAACTCAAAAATATATAAAATTTAAATTGGCTAAAATCTTTTAAAAAAACTTAAGAAAAGGGAGCAAAGTCATGATCTTATTATCAGGCAAGTTTAAATTCTGACCAAAAATCCCCCAAAAGATAAAAAAATCACTTTTAACTGTGAAAGGGTAAAATCCACAACAAAAACATAACCCATATAAAGAAAGATCTATACTTCAAATAGCATACACTAATACTCTTAAACATAACACCAGGACAGACTAAAACAAGTGAATAAAAACACGTTAATAGTGTAATTTCTCACCTTATTCAGCATACAGAAATTTCACTAGGAACGGTCAGAATCCAAGGGATGGTAACAACAAGCTTTTATCAACCTTAGGCCTAAAAGTAACAAGAGGTGTAACCTATTTTCAATATATGGAGGCAGGACCTTCCAGGTAGCTAAACCAATGTCAGTAGTAAAGCTACCTTTCTCATAATATTTCCTCCCCCCAAAATACAACATGATGATAGTGAAAAATTAATGTACAAATATTATGTATTATAAAAACTGTTACTTATTGTAAAGATCTTGAATGCTGTGACAAACTAGAAATAATGCGTGAATAATGGGGAAAGATGGGAGAGGAAAACAACAAAGTAGAGTAAGTTCATTGTCATATAGGCTACAGGTAGGCATTAAAGGATACTGAAAAAAAACCCTAAGTCAGATAGAAAAATAAGAAATAATAAAACAGGGGGCTAGGAACATTTAACAAACATAGAAATACAAAGGTTACCACTAGGACAAAATATAAACTTTCATAAATACCACATAAAATATTTTATAAATAATAAAAATTATGTACACAACATGAAAAGAATGAAACAGAGCAAATATGTTTTAAAGAGTAATGATAAAATATTACGGCAGAGTTGAGAACAAACAAAGCAGTCATGTTGATGAATATGAATGGAGCCCAGTTACTTAATAAAATATGAAAATTTCCTGTTTGGTACACAAAACAAGATCCCACTAGATGATTTATAAAAGAAAGACACTTGAGCTAAAGAAACTCAGAAACACTAAAAATAAAGGAATGGCATGAAAATGGAAACAGAGAGAGAACAGTAGTAGGGATCTTAATATCAGAAAAAGTAGAAGTCCAACCCAAAACCATTCAATGTGAAAAAGAACAATTTTTAATGCTAAAAAGTAAATTAACAATGAAGATATATAAATATTTTCTGCCCCAGAATAACAATTTATCTTTATAAGAAAATATTGACTCTATTTAAATAATAAGATCTAAATGTATGGAACACCTGTTTTATGCTAGGTTTAACAACTTAATGAGTATGCATCATTATATCCATTTTATAGAGTAAACTAAAGCTTACAGAGTTTATGTAATGTTACTAAGTTGCTTCAGTTAGGTAGTGGTTTCAAACTGGTTCTGCCTCACTACAAAGCCTGCTTTTTTTTTTTTTCCTTCCCTCTCCCCCATTATTCTACTTTATCTCTTAGACATCTGTCTATAGAAAAAAAAATAAAAATAAAAATCTTGCCATAGTTGTGTAAAATTTTTTAGATCTTATTTGTGCCTTTTGGCTTTTTAGATCACATCCAAGCAAAATTAAAATGTCAGTCATTTTCAAGGTCACCCATCACTGTAGATATTTGTCATTGTCATGAACTATTTAACCCGGAGTATGTCCACAACTGAACCTTAAAGTTATCTTCCAAAAGATAGATATCCTGGACTAAAACAAGGAACCTGGGGACAAGGTGAGAAAACACTTAAGGTAATGAAATATGGAGTTATTAGCACTCTAGCAACATAACATAAGCAAACTGACAGCACAGGAGGAAAGAAAAGTCTATTGTTCTCTGACGCAGCAGGAAAAGAAGATACCAGGGGCAATGCAGAAAGGCTGGCAAATTTGAAACAAATTAAAGGCAATAACCTTAAATATAGTGATAATAGGTCTGTGGGATTCACTTCTGTAGGATATCTTTAAATCAAATAATAATGTTGGATTACAGGGTGGATAATTTAATGACCAATAACCTTGCTGGTGTTTTGGCTGAAGAAGATACACAACATCTCATGGGCCTGATCTGATCAGCCCAAGGGCAAGGAAAATTTAATTTTCCCATGAACCAGATAAAGTATTCATCAGAGTAACTAGAGCTTGCTTTCTCATATTACTAAGACCTACTTGTGGACTGGATTCCCAGCTCAGGTATTAAATGTTATTTTGCAATGGGCCCCACAGGAAAGTGATAGAATAGTGTCAGCGTAAAAGATAACTTTAATTTCTTTCTCTGGTCATGGGGGTAAATTGTATTGTACCATTCTAATACCCTCTCCTAGCTGACAAAATTTACTAAGTAACTGCCTCCAAGGTAAGATTTCAGTTTGTGAACTTAGGAAGATGAGGAATAGTAACCAATAGATTGTTTTATGCACCAGAAATATATAAACGTACAGGCATATGTACACAGTGGCTGCTCATCATTTTTCTTACTTATGCATCTTGTGCATACTTCCATTGTAGCACAGAGATTCACTGTTTTTAGTCTTAGCATTTCATTATGTAAATAAATGTTCATATTAAAAATAAACAGATAACTATAGGGAGCCCCTAAGTAAAAATATAGAGTATTTCATGTTTTTCCCCATTGATAACAAACATTATTACATACACATCTCTGGGCATATGTGCAAGTATATTTGTTTAATGAAGTCCTTTGAGTGGAATTACAAGGTCAATGCCTAATAGATGTATATACTTTCAATATTGGTAGATGTTGCAAAATTGCCCGGCAAATTGGTTACAGCAAATTGTACTCCTACCAACAAAAATAAGATCACATTTCTCCACCTCCAGGCAATATTTTGATATTTATTTTAAATATTAAAAATTAAAGGTAATTATTTTTCTCTTTTGCTGATGTTTAATAGTGTGAGGCTGAACACCATTCCACATGTTAAAATCATTTCTTTTTCTGGGACCTCACCATTCAAGTTGTTTTATTTTTTTCCTATTTGGTAAAAGCCTTTCTCTTATGAATTTGTAAGTATTTTTTAAATATTTACTATATTAGCACCCTTGCTTAGCTTTTTTTAGGCATTAATTTTTATCTAAGTATCTCCAAGATCTCTTAACATGATCATATTCAGTCTACTAAACCTCCCAATCCACTGAGATATTAGAGTTAAAAATAAACAATATTTGGCTAATATGAGTCTCATTCTCTTTCTATTTGGTAAGATGAGATGCAAGGATGTCAATGCCAACCATCAGGGATTAGAAGAGTTAAATTAATCATACTGGGAAAGAGAAAATCATATATCTGTTATTTATTTGGCCATCCACAAATTCATTCAACAAGCATTTTCTGAATATTTACTGGATTTCAGTCTTTCACTAGGTCTAGGGACAAGATCATTTTCACTTTAGCATTTTTAACCTCTTTCTAAGCAGTTTTTAATCACAGAAAAATATAATCAAGAAAAGTTGTACATTTTTAAGATTTCTATGCTTAATGACTATTGCTTTCTCAGTATGTCCGGTAGGGGCTTTGTTTTTACTAAGTGAGACTATCGCATAGCCCAGAGGTAGGCAGTGCGGCACTGGTATAGTGGGTTCTGAGTTTTGGAGGCCCTTTTTGTCCTATTGTTTTGGCATCCATATGCATGACTTCCAATTTTAAAGCTCTTTATTAGCATAAAATTGCTGTGGGATCTCCAGCCATTATGTCTGTGTCCCAGACAGCAAGCAGGTGTGAAGAAAGGATCACCAGCTTTCCAAGAAGTCAATTCCTTTAAAAAGGTTTTCTGACCAGCCCACCCAATGGTTCCCATTTAAATCTCACTGGCTGCGTTAATGAACTTGATTGTGGTAATCATTTCAACAATGTATACATATATCAAATTATCACATTACTTCTTAAATATATACAATTTTTAAATTATACCTCAATAAACATGAAGAAAATGAATCTCACTGGCCTCTTTATTAGTAAGGAAATTTAAGAAAATGGGTTGTTGATGTTTTTACTGTTTTAGCTTTTTCTTAACCTGGACATATTCATAGCAAAAAGAAAAAATGGGAGGGGAGATGAAAATTAGTCAAAAACTCTGCCACACCATAGGTAACTAAATTCTTTAGGAGGAAATTTTCAAATTTTTCTCTTTTTCAAAACACAAACAAGAATGAGCCCCTAACATTGATGCCGATGCTGAGGCTGCTACACAGAAAAGACCCACCACCTGAGGGTCGGAGCAGAAGAACCTCAGCTTAAAGCCCGGGCCTTTAGGCCACCATGTTCCATAGTATTCTCATATTTCACATCTTATCTCTCTATTCCTCCCCTCATTCCTCACACAAAATAAGACAATGAGTTTAACCTATGTTTTCTTCCTTCTGAAAACCACCCAAGTTTAAGTCTGTATTAATCGATGTACTTTTCTGCCTCCCTTTCTTTGGACTTAAATTCCATTCTTCCTTGTGACTGAAGCCAGATCAAGCTTCTAAATCATCATTTTAAGGGTCTTTCCTTTTCAAAAAGCCCTCATTAGATTTACAAATTCTATTAAAATAAACAAACAAACCATCAGTCCTATTCTGGCGTATAAAACCATCTACAATCTAGTGCATCTTGTCTCTCCAATATGATTGTTTCAAAGTGCTTAGTTCATCCTCACTCTGTATCTCTCCTCACACCGTTCCCCTTCCTGTTCTTACCAAATGCTCCCGAAGCTAGTTCAAGTTCCCCTTGGTGCACAAAGAAAGAATGATGGCCTGTTTTCCACAGTGAAAGTGAGCCCTTCTGTCCCTGGACACTTTTCTTTACACACACTGGCACATTGTGGTTTCCAGTTATCTATTTAATGTTTGCATTCATTGTTTGCATTGTTTACATCTTATATAATATTTTGACTGCCCTCTCTGAAGAAGCCTGTGAACACGTAGTAGGTGCTCAAACGTATTTGTTGGTTGAAACAAATTTGTTTATCTCCTCCTGCTATATATTATATTGTGATAAAAAATCCCTCTTCTCATTATGCCTGCTTCTCAATTTCTAACCAAAATTGTATCTGGGTCCAAACTCCCAATCTGATGTTCTCAGAGCCAGAATGCATCTCCCACAGAGGTCAAGGCATTCCACAATTGGCTGACTATTAGCATAAGGCTGGGGATGGAACTGAATTATTAGCTCCTTTTTTACTGGATGATTTCCACTGGGTTTTATTTTCTGTTTGCTTGTTAATAGAAATGCCCATAGGCAGTGGCTCCAGATCAAAAGTATTGGCCTAATAGAATCTAAAAGTTCATGTTTAATTTGAAAATCAGACTCCCTTTAGATTCCCAGCATTGCCAAAATTCATCTGAAAAACAGAAAATGTCATTTTCCTTCCACCTTCAAAAGCAGCTGAACAAAATTTAAATACATCTGGTTATAACAAACAAGCTAGAAAGTGCACCACAATTGGGACCGGCTTGCACCCAGATCCAATTTTTATGACTGAGTTAGAAAGCCCTTGAAAAATGGGGCTCGTGGTGCAATCCCTGCTGGGGCTTTAACTGGAGCCTCTTTGGCAAGAAAGACTGAAGTAATAAGTATGAGTGACATTTTCCCAGAGCAGGTTAAATACCCCAATAGAAACCTAGAGGAAATTACACTTAAAGGTTCTCCCAAGCAGCTTGAGTCAATTTGACACCTCTTCTTTCCACGTTAATTCCCTGCATGAAAAATCACATGATTCAATTTGTGAGCTGAATTAGATGATTTTATGAGTGTTAATGCCACAGTTTTTGGAGCTAAATCAATGTGACAATAATAATAGCATTTTTCTTATTTCCTTGTTTGTTTAAAATTTCTCCTCTAAAATGTAAGTTGGGATTATTTAAAGAAAACTTCCTCATTGGCCTTTATCATCCTTGTGACTACAACTTAGTAATCGCTAACGAGACAAAGATCATTTCTGTCCATTTTGAGGGTGGATTGCTGTCCACGGGGCAATGGGATGGACTGAGTTTACCTTTTTGATCTTTCAGAGAATTAACTATTGCTTGACTCTTCTTTCAGAGTGTGCTAGACAGGCTGACATGATGAACAAAGACTGACACAATGAGCAAGGCTTGTCACAGAAAGACTATTCACTCATCTGGTCACAAATAATTCTTACCCTATCTGTATTGGACTGGAAAACTTGTTAAAGGTAGACTGTGAACTTGAAACTATCTGATCAATATGGACATTTGGTATAATACAATGATTATGGGATGAATTTTGGAGCCAGTTTGTGGAAAATGCTCAGCTTTACTCTTTAGTAGCTACATGAGTTTGGGCAAATTATTTAAACTCTTTGTGTGGTAGTTACTTCAACTATAAAAAAGGCTGTATCATGTTGTTTTCTTTCCCTATTTCCCCAGCCCCCAATAAACCCTCTACTGCAGATTAGTGAGGTCTGCTCTCTGATCTCCCAAGAATCCACATTTGGATTATACTTACTTTGGACTGCAAGTCAATATTTATGCTGTTTCTCTTATCAGGAATGTCTTCCTCTTGCCTCTCTCCTCTCTTAATTGTAAACTCCTATGTTTCAGGATCTGGCCTATTAGTTGACTTTTCCCTGGTACTTTCCACTACATCTTGACAGTTCTCTACTGAATATCTCATTACTACCTCTGATGTCTTTACCCTTCAACCACATATCATGTATTATGTTCATGTACTGCCATAAATATTTATCTAATAATGCCCTTAGATCTAAGTATCTATTTTTTTCCTTTATTTGATACCTTCCTTAGCACCTAGAAATATTAGTCTGTGCCTTAATCAAACTTTGCAAAACAAATTTCCATGGTCATTCATCTGTATTCAGGATGTAGTATAATTGCCTGCAACCATGAAGATATTATTTGGCAAAAGCATCAGAAGACCTATCCTTATGTGTTCGGGAATATTAGGAACAGTGTGAGGGTAAGAGCCTTAGAATTACTTATTCAAATTTTGTTCTAATTTATAAAAACATACAGGTTGTCTACTGAGGACTGTTCTTTGAGGTGTATCCTGCTCCCAACAATTCCACATTCATAAATGGCTGAATGGTTCCCTTATTTTCATTTCAATGACTCGCTCAAGGAAGTCATTTGTTATGTGGCCACCTGCGTACAGCTAAGAGTTCCGTCCCTCTCCTATAGCTAATCTTATTTAATGCAGTTCCATGAATATCTTGAACCCTCATTATATATTGACCTGAAGCAGTCTTGTCAGTCCACTTATGAGAACAATCCATATTTCAGTTCTTCACCTTGTGTTGGATCAAATTCCCTTAGATGATCTTGCACTGATCCCTTGCCTCTATGACAATACTGTACTTGAAGTTTTGCTCTACCGTGTTTTCTTTGACTGGACACTTTGTAGTTCTACGCTTATTCATTGCCCTTGATTAACATTCATTGACTTCTTACTGAGGATGATTCTTTTGCCCTTGATAATCGATATGGTTTTCTGAAATTGTTTCACCCATTTGACTCAATGCCCTTTGTTGTGTGGCCACCTCCATATGGCTTAGAATTATGTCCCTCTCCTATACCTAACATTATTTAACACAGTTCCATGAATATCTTGAACCTTCATTACATCTTTGGTAAGTAAGAAGATAAATGCAGAAGATTATCAGTTGCTGGACATCCTATTAACAGAAACTGTTTATTAGATAGTACTTTGCACTTCTCCAGAAAATTATGTATAAAGTTCTTAGTGATAGAAATTATATATAAAGTTCTTTGTCATTGAAATAGCAATGTATGCATTTGGAATCTCTAAAGATAAGCAATTATTTTTAGAATAAGTTTAATTATAGTTGCTGTATACTAATTCGCAGTGAATTACTATCCATGTATCTATTGTAGGAGAAACATCTTAACTGAATATTATAAAAACCAAAATACTATGTAAACGAACTCTATTTAGAGCCATGGGGTATTCATTTGTAGTTTGTCTTGGATGCCTTGAGTCTCAAAAGTCTTTATGTTACATTAAAACACACATTTAAAAAATAAGGTTGGGATGTAGGTCATGATGAGGAAAAGTTAAATCATGGAGTTCACTGAAATTCTAGAAGATGCCACTTTCAATTTTACACAAATGTTTTGCTTTATCATAAGGCTATATTAACATGTTCTTAATGTTTCCACACAGTGTTCAACTCAGGGGAAAAAATCTTAAACAAAAACAGCAGGCATGGTTAACTTAATATGATGATGCACGTAGGTCTATGAGCTTATTTCAGTGACTTTGCCTGAGCCATGTTTGCTCTTTACCTTTTAGTATCCTATCTCCATTCTTCACATTCTCTCTTCATTTGTTTCCTCCTTTCTCTCCTTTCATTAATTTTTTCCATTAAAATAGACACTTACAATACTAAAGAGAATGAAATATAAATGATAGGAAGATGTATCTGAGCACTTATATAAAGATAAGAGCTTTGGACTACAACACAACAGTTGTTCTTATGAACAACAGTGTGAACAATTATAAGGACACTTGAGTAACAAA
This sequence comes from Miniopterus natalensis, assembly GCF_054644295.1. Classification (NCBI taxonomy): domain Eukaryota; kingdom Metazoa; phylum Chordata; class Mammalia; order Chiroptera; family Miniopteridae; genus Miniopterus; species Miniopterus natalensis. The sequence continues at coordinate 55,858,650 of NC_142087.1, forward strand.
AAGCAATAAGGAAACAAACAAAATTGAGTTAAGTGGAATGAATTTTTGGAATAATAGTAAGGAAAAAAATTTTATCCTGACTACAGAAAGAGCTCATTCCTTTTTGAGAACTTAACACAGAAGAAGCAAGGGCAAGAAAGTCTGCATGTATTCAAATCAGGAAACAAAAAGAGGTAAGACTTTGGAGTAAAGTTCCCTATTTAAAAGTTCACTTGGCAGTGAGTCATCCTGCACAGTCACAATGAGCCTTTGTATTTACCAAATGGCTTTTGTACAAAGATCTCACAAGGCAAAGAGCTGCAAAGAACACCTATTCTCATTTCAGATGGGTGACAACTAAATCAGAAAGAAGGGGGCTGAATAGAGATAGGTTTTGAATACTTCATTATTGCCTCTCAGTAACTTTATTTTAACATTAAAAAAAGAAGTGTATTTTACATATCATTAAATGAACAGATTTAAAGTGTACAATTCAATGAGTTTTGGAAAATGATCACATTCATAGAATCCTGACCCCTATCAAAATATATACCTTTTTTTTTCATCCTAGAAAGTTCTTTTGACTGGTCAATCTATACACCTCTTCCCAAGAGACAGCCACATTCCTCTCCTCCTTTCATAGATTAGTCTGGTCTACCATTTAATTTAATTCTACGATATGTACATTCATGTTGCTGGATTTTTAATTTGTTATAATATTTTATAATAATTTTTTAGAACAGTACTAGGTTTAAACAAAAATTAAGATAATGCAGAGAATTCCTATATACCCCACACCCAATTTCCTACTAAATGGAGGAACTAAATGAAGGATTAGTTCTCAGCAACGACTAATCTAGGAAGAAATCCTCTCCCTTCAAAACTCCATTCTATAAGGCACCATACAAGGGTATACCTCTATATCCAAAAGAAAATGGATTAGAATTCCTGTCTTTGTAAGGCACAAACCCATTGGATATGTCTGTAGCAGTAGTTCAAGCATTGCACTGGAGGTTGCAACATGGTTTGTAGCACAAGCGGTATGGTCAGGGGGGCCATATTTAGGGATCCGGCGGGTTATAGCTAGCTTGATGGAGGAACATCTAGACCCATGGATCCAGCCAGTATGATCATCGAGATCAGAGTAGTCTGTGTGTTTGATGAGGCGTCGGCACCTAGAGTGGTGCATGGCATCAGGGCTGTGAAAGAGGCCAACACAGCCGCTGTGATTAGCAGGGCTGGGATGGAGGATTCAACCAGTACAGTTGGCACGTTCAGTGGGTCAGGATGAAGGTATGGTCAGCAGGTCAAGGGTTTGGCAAAAGCAGAAGGAAGCCTCCCCCTATAATCACTTTATTTTTTAAAATATCAAAATGCCAATCACAATATTTTTCATCTACCCAGTATTGTAATGTGGGCAAGAAATAAATTTGTATTACATTTTAGTCAGTATATTTTGTGTCTATTTGTTATAGCAGTTACCCCCCCCCCCACACACACACACACCAACTCTTGTGTTACCTGGAGAGTCAGAAAATAATTATACTCAGCCTAAGAGCCCTGAAGGAGAGGCAATGTTCCTATCAGGAAGGCAAGTGTCTTCTAAAATGTGAACTAGATAGGATTCTGTAGAGATGTTTGAGACAGAGCAGAGGTTTGGTAGAAGGAAAGGTATTTCTAAAAGGCACAATGAAAAAAAAAAAATTAAGATAATGCAGAGAATTCCTATATACCCCATACCCAATTTCCTTTATTCTTAATATTAGTATGTTGGATTTGTTACAGTCAAAGAACCAAAACTGAGTCATTGTGATTAAGAAGAGTCTGCTGTTTATTCAGATTTCCTTAGTTTTTACTTAAATCCTTTTCCTGTTCGAGGAACCCCTCCAGGATAGCACATTAAATGTACTCATCATGTCTTCTTAGGCTTCTTTGATATGACAGTTTCTCAGACATTCTTTGTTTTCATGACCTTGACATTCTTAAAGATTTTTGGTAAGATATTCTGCAGAATGTTCCTCAATTATAATTTGTCTGAGGCTTTGCTTATGATTAAATTAGAGTTTTAATTTTTGGTGAAGACCAGAAAGGTAAAGTGCTATTCTGGTTATATAGTTCAAGGATAAGAATTATCAAATGGACTTATCATTGTTAATGCTGACCTTGATCACCTATCTCAGATGATGTGTTTTATTGTCTCTCCACTGTAAAGCTACCCTTTCCCCCCTTTTCATCATAATAACTTGAAGTTTATTAATTTTATTGCACATACTAGTAGTTTTTTCCTCTGTATTGTAGAGTAGCATTTTATCATATAATTGTACTATAGTTTATTTAGTCATTCTTTGGTCAATGAATATTTGTGTTTTTATAGTTTGGAGCTGTTATGAATTAAGCTGCTATAAACATTTGTACACAATTTTTTTTTTTCATGTACATGTTTTTGTTTCTCTTGGGTAAATGTATATAAGTGAAATGGTTGGACCACAGGTTTAATATATATCTCACTTCATGAAAAAATGCCTGACCAATTCACGAATGGTTAAACAATTTTACAATCCCATTAGCCAGACATGAAAGTTCCATGAGAATATCATAAATATATATAACATTTATTTGTCAGTTATACCTCAATAAAGCTGAAATAAACTCATAGATTTTTAAAAGAATTAACAATACAGAAAACTTAGGTACTTTCTAAGAGAACAATTATTTTTTTTTCACAAATATTCATACTGTGTGGTAGTCATTCTATTGATATTCTGTCCCACAAATGGGGAATTCATTCTGGGCATTAATTACGAAAGATATTTTGAAATACTGAATTGATACCTACACAGACATTTAGATAAGTTAATAAATGCCAAGTTTTCTGAAATGAATTGTTATAAAAATATAAAGATATGGATATTTCCTTAACAGTTAGAAGAAGCTAGAATTTAAAGATTTTAACATTTTTTCCTCTAGCAAGATTTGACAGATGCTCTTTTCTTTTAAAGTTTTAAGTATGTAATACTATTTTTTTCTATCCTACAAAATAATATTCCTAATTTTTGTCACTGTACATCTAGTAAAAACAGTATTTATATAGGCCAGAATTTTATACTTCTGTTTATATGACAATTAATGGGTCTATAAATTGATAATATTTAGAAGATGAAGATATCAAATGCTATGTTGTGTCCCAAATAATCCAGTCAGTACCTCAAGCTTTTATGAAATCTGAAAGCTATATAATATAGATTATCATAAACTAAAAAATTAGAAAGGTTACACAAAAATCTGAGATTAGAATGAATAAAAACTTCCTGAGAGCCATATAAACTTGTCACCCATCTCATAGTATTGTCACATGCTGTGTTTCTTGTATTTTAAGAAGACTATCTTACTTTGAATTAAAGACTTTTGTACAAGCAGTTCATTTAGGAGATGACCCAGAGTGTAGGAATAAGGGATCAGTGACTGTTAATCAGGAAAAGTGGGAACACCAATTTCAGTATGAGTCTTTGAGATGACTAGTGTGGACCGCATGGGCGGAGACTGCCTGTAAAACATGAACAGTGTCACCCAACCTTTTGTTCCCTGAAGGATGGGAGGTGAACTCCACCCTGGGAGAAATATCCTTGGAATTCCAAGCTACCCTAGTGTAGAGAATAAGTGGGCTCCCATATCATAGATCAGACCTTGAGAGAGAGAGTTCACTTGGATCTAAGTTAAGCATTTACGGCAGGACTCGAATTTAAACTGCTAGATTGAAATCAGAAGTGCAGCTGTGTATCTAATTCTAGGTCAACATAGAATTTTGATTCAAAGGCTTGGAAAAAGAAATTTACTTCTAAAAAATAGAAAGACAAATGGTTAAGAACAACCAGTACTGTATTAGGTTACCCTAAACTAATAAAGTTAGAAAAGTTACACAAGAACCTGAGATTAGAATGAAGAGAGAAAGAGTTCCTGAGAGAGGGCTTGCTCCTAAGTGAGAGATTGTACCTCGGGCTGTGAGGAAATTCATTCTGCCCTAGTACTAGATGAACTTAGTAAAGCCAAATTTTGGAAAAGTAACAGGAGGCTCAGGAGGTGAGAGTCTGGAATAGAATCACTGTGAACAGTCTAAAAGAAAAAGATAAACATGAAAAAGAAAAACACACACAAGGTGAGGAAACTGGAGGATTCAGGTGCAAACAGTCCAGACCTTGACACAGAGGTTTTGACATCTCTGTGAGAAAAGGAAACAGTTTGGAAACCTAATGAAAAGTCACTGGGATTGAGAACAGAAAATAAAAACAGGGCAGAACTATGGTATCCCATCCAGAGAAAAGCTAAAATGAAGTGCGTTGTTATATACATTATATCATTATTAAAATTGAGGGTTTTTTTCCCAAATATATACCAGAGTTGGTATATAGATTTCAATCAATCACTAATGACACTGACTTCATCATATAGATTTGAGACTTGAGAAAGCATTTAGATCTATCATAGCATTTTTCATTGTGTATTGAGTACAAAAGTATTCTATAAGTCTATGACATAATTAATAAGATCCTTATGTTTGGATATTTAAAATACACAATAAATTGAGTATAAGTCATTACAAGCAACCAACAGTGTGTATTCATACAAACATACTATAGACAGCCATGTACTTTGTGTTATACTAAATTTAAATTTTGTTTAGTTTAGAGATCAACAGGCTAAAATACCTTAAATTATCTTTGCAACTAGTCATTTCCTAAAATATGTACAAATAATTTAATTAAAATGTAAAAGATAATGTTCACATTGCATTAAACCACAAAGAATGTTCTAAATTGATGATAAACATGCAAATTGTAGGTGTGATTTTAATTGGTGTGACTGAAATTTATAAATTAAATCTTCTGTACTAGAACGGGTCCTGATTTCTTGTTTGATTCCCATTAAGCATTGACTATATTTATTAGTCCTTTGTGGTTGGCTATTAACTGAAGATTGAGTATGAACCCTAACACTGACACCATGAGCACACATACTCTGCTTCCATGTGGTTTGAGTCATAACAACTTGTCCACATACATTTTAACTTTATGTATTCTAAATACATCTCAGGTAAAAATTTTAACCAGAAAACATTCATATAATGAAGTACACCTCTCTGACTATAAATATAAATAGTGGAAAAAATAATTTCCTTGGGTAATTTAGCTGTTCCTTTGTCCTGATTTCTAGCGAGTACCAAAACTCAGAAAAATGAGCAGTTCTCAATTTAACCCTTATGGAGGGTAAAACCATTATAACATTTCACTGCCCTCTACAGGATGCAAACATAAGTTGTTTGGGTGAAAATTTCCTCCTTGTATATAATTTGAAAATGAAACTCTCAATCAAGGTTCCAGAATTAAAACAACAGGGCACAGCAAAGGAGGATGGGGGCAGATGCAAATTGAGTTTTCTGTAAAATTAATGAATTTGTGAAGACATAGCAAGATTTCCCCAAACTGAAAATAAACAGCAATAAAAATGCCACAGTATGATAAGGTGGCACTAACACATGAGAGATTTTATGAATTGTTCAAATGAGAAAAAAAAAAGAGAGAGAGAGAAAAGAACAGGAGAAAGGGAGGGAAAATGTTCTTGAAAATGAGTGGGTGTTATTGTTTGATCTCATTTTTTTTCTCCTTTTTTGTTTGTTTAATTTCATTTGATTGCTAAAATGAAAAGTGCCTGCAAAATGATAGATTAATTAGAAGCACATGCAACTTTTTTTTTTTCCTTACAAAGAAAATAAAAGAGTTTTATCTTTCTAAAGATCCCATCTAAAGACTTCACTCTGCACCATAGTGGGTTTTGAATGTCATTTACATAAATAGCTAACAAAAATGTACTCAGCAAAACACCGGGCTTTCTAAACACAGGAGATAATTATGTTGGAAGAATGATATTCCATTGCCATCTCCATTTTCAAGATACATTTATTCTCCCCGTACACAGCATAGAACAACCAAACACATACTAACCTACATCTCCTAGGTGTCCGCCGTTAGAGTGACAAGGTACAAGGAGTTGGGGCTGGTGGGGGCTAATGCAGAGCAAAAGCCAGGAAGGAAAGAAATACTGCATTCTATTCCTGGCATATATGTACCACCTGAATGGTATTCTTCATTATCTCCTGCACTGGGAACATTCTATTATTCCACTGGGAAGTCATAGCAGAAGAGATATAATTATCAGCAGAGTAATGGGGATGCTCTTGCTAATGGCCAGCTATTCAAATATCTCAATATAATCGTCTTGCCCAATCTCTCCCCATTGCATACTCTTCTGGAGAAACTCATCATTTTTTCCACTTACTCCAGCATAATGAATTCATTTTGCATTTTCTTTGTGAGAAATTAAGAGGAATCACAATATAATGTGTTGACATTTGAAATTCTGCACAGAAAAGTTTAGGCTGGCAATTTAGTTTAATCGCAAGCTAGCAGGGAGAGGCTGCTTATTAAATTAGTTTCCTGTGTACAGAATGTGTATTTTCTTTGTAAACCTTTGCCTTTGTGCCATTGTGTTTGGATTCTCCCTTCTTTTTTATAAGTCCTAGTTTTCTCAAAGAAAAAAAAAAAAAGAGCTCTTTATTTTCTTTTAAGTCAAAAATTTTGACACCAAAGATGAGCATTGAGTGAGAGATCCTTGGGAAAAGTGAAAAAGTAAAATAAGTGAGAAGTTGCCTTTAAGGAAAGCCAGCCACCCAGGTGTGTTTCTATTTCTCAGATATTAAAACACCCATTTTGGCCACTCTCAGGAAAGATTCTTTTTCCTTGTTAGATTCAACCTAGTGTTCTCTTTATTTGCTCAAAATTAAGTTTGAGTAGCTATTTCCATATTTTCTGCCTCATATTTCTCTTTTTAGAGTTTTAACTCATGTTCTCTAGTAAGACTTGTAAACTGCTAGTAATACAGCCATTCCACTTTCTCTAGGGAATTCCTGTTATCTGGGCAGGTAATAACATAAACAAAACTGGAAGAAGAAGAAAAAAAAGGCTGCCATTGGAATTATTGAATTAAAAGACAGTTTAGTTTTCCTCTCATCCCATTTGAGAACCTCAGCTAAGTCCTGTCATTTATGGAGTGTGAGGCAAGGCAAGGTGTGAAACCTGTGCCATGAGTTGGGTGAACAAGGAGATTAAAGAAAGGGGGGAACTTCATTTTTATTACCCTCCTGTCATGCCTCACAGTCTTGCTTTTCTTTTCTTTCTCTAAAATATTTTCATATACAAACAAATATTTTGTTAATATAGCACTCATATTTTTGAAGAAGATACATATTTGGACAAATATATTCAGAGAACGTACCCATTCCTCCAAGTCTCTCCAGTCCTTGACTAACAGCACACAGATTAGAACTGCGGCACCCCACCCTGAGCTCATTGGAGGCTGCTGGGAAAGGGTATAAGGGAAAGGGTATAACTTGGTGTCCACTTCAGCAAGGGCAAGAAAAGTCAACCTGAGAATTTAACATGCAAGCAGGAGAATTACTCTGGAGTCTGTGAGAGAGAAAGGCACCCCAAAGTCTCTGGATCCACCAACCAGTTCATCCCTGCCTCTTGTGGGAGCTAGCTAGGTTCCCTCTACTTCTTGTGCTACTTTTGACTGCTAAGGCTATGCCACTCCTCTCCAAGTCCTTCTTTAAAATTAGCTTAAAAATTTACCTTCTCATTTCAATTACAATTCTATCTCAACCTTTTACTTCAATGTTCTATTGAATGTTATTCTATTTTTCTTCTCACTCTGCATATTGTCATCAATAATAAAATCCACTGCTATTACTTCAACTGTCAAATAGCTCTACCATCATAACTATTATAATATGGAATTTGTCACTTTGTTTGGAAGATGGTCTCTTGGTCTAAAATATGGAGCTTTCTTTAAGAAAGATATTTTTATCTTTCATAATAAAGGCCTTACATAAAAGAATAGTGTCTTAATTTATGTTTGGATATCTCCCATAAGCTTAAGGGAACTAAAAATGAAGTAAAGGGAAAGAAGCCCACAAAATTTCCAAGGTGTGACAGTAAAAATGCTCTGTATTTGTGTTATTAACAACTGATTGTCATGCATTGGGGTTTTCAAATTCTAATCCATAACTTATTTTTTATTACTCACAGAGAAGCAAAAGGAAGTGGGGAGCATATGAGGAACTGCAAAGGTGTATGTTTGAGAGCATGCTTATCAAAAAAAGGAAGCTCTGCTTCACAGTTCGAAAGGCTGTATGTTATTATAGCAAGAGCACTTTATCACAAGTCAGAAGCCTACATACTAGTCTTAAATCTAGTTCTTGCTAACTAGCTATGTGACATTATAAGACTTCCAATTCATCCATAAAATGAGGAAAGTTAGGTTTGATTTTATGCAATACCACTTCCAATTGGAAGAAACTCTAATTATATTATTTGGACTTAAAGTCTCTTTCTGAAAACCAGGCTATGAATGGACAGTAGACATAAATTATTATCCTTAGTAGTTTAATGTTAAATGATTCATTTTAAAGAAGTTTCTGTTAGCAGGTAAAAGGAGATTATGCAATTACTTAGGAGAAGTTTCAATGAAGAAATATAGCAAATGGGACCAAGTAATCCATCATTAGGGATTTATCAAATATCTAATGCCTTAAATATCATGAACAATCAAAAACATTTTAAAATATTGGAAATGGTCTTTTTCTTTAGTTGTCTCCTCTTTGTGTGTGTGTGTGTGGGGGGGAGTGAAGTAGAACCCTTTATAAAAATATGAAGCAATGAAATGGCAAACAGCACAGTTGTGTAGAATAGTACAACAGAATTTTAAATGATTTAAATGAAGCAGTCTTATGAGAACAAGTGGGGTCTGAAAAAAGTTTTAGAATGATTTGTGGTACTACAATTAATATAAGGCAGAGGAATCCTTAATTCGGGAAGAGAAGAGAGACGGGGCACTCTGTTCTAGACTTGACTGAGAGGTGACAGGCAGGTTCTCTAATGCTGTGTGCAGGAACCACGGGTATGCAAAAAATAAGCCCTAGGCCCAACTAGGAACCTTAAATGGTTCCAACATGTTTTGGAAGAATTGATGATAATGGATATCAAAATGCCCTAAATTTATAGTTCACCAAAATAGAGAATCTATCAAGACATCCAAACCAGTACACTTTATTTTCCTAAACACTACTAAGGAGCTGCTCTTCGGCATGACATAGAATATACGTCCTTTAATTTACAGATATGGGTTCCTGACCAGGACAATTACTGAGGGCAATTAACATGCAGTTCCTATAACTGCCCAGGTTACAGTTGCAATATAATAATTTTATTATGTATTCAATTCTCCCAACTTTTTTCTTCTAATGAAAACATGGGTTGATGTTATTTTAAATAGGTGCAGGTGAGGAAAATAAACCTTTCTATCCAAATATTTAAAATTTTATTAAATAAAAACATGAAATAGGTGCATAAACCATGTTTGGTTCTATAGAAGAAAGCAAGAGGGAGTTTCCAAAGAACTTACTGGACTCCTTTAGGATGCTTGATAAGTAATTTATGGTAGTTGTTCTCAAACTCTTTGCTCATGTACAACTAAGAAACTTTTGACAAACTATTTACTCTCCCAAATACTTCTAAGAGGACATTAAAAGTTTACATCATAAGCTTATACTTATGGTACAGGGTACAAAATAAATACATTATGAATGTTGACATTTCAATATAAAATTGTTAACTCACATTAAATCTATCTCATGGAATCAAAATACTATGTTTGAAAGCTGTCATCATTATAAAAACAGGAGACAAAATGAATTTTTTAGCAGTGTTAAAATTTTCAGTGTCTTTTTTCTCTATGAACTTATATTTCCATTCTACATCCCCCACAGAATTTTATTCTTTAATATATTTTTATGCTTGAAAGTATTTTATGGATTATCCTATCATCTTTCTCTGCAACAAAATTATGTATATAAAATGTAATTTAATGTTTTATTTCTCTGACTACGAAATGCTAAGAAGAAATTAAAATTTCTTCCCAATTGAGTTATTATTATAATTATCACTAATACACAATTGATCAAAATAATACAAGACGATCATTATGATAAATAATATTAAACATAAAATGCAAAAATTCATTGGAAATGCATATTTTAATGACATAGATGGATCTGGATATTTTTCCCATTACTTTATGACTTCATGAGTGAATATTACTCATTGCTACCATGAAACAGTGCTTGTCATCAATTTCCCTTAGTGTCATCTTTTTAAAAAGGTGTGAGTACCATTTAATCTAATGAGCAATGCAGGACTTACATATATAGAACAATCAATGTCAAAACAATCAGTCCAATTGTAACCATCTTCTTGTTAGAAAAAACAAACTTTATTTTTAAATTTAAATAAAAATGTTTATATATCTTAACTTTACAACATCTCACTCTGAATTTTCATTGAGATAGATATATGGATAGATAATTAGGTGAATAGAAGATAAAGTCACAAAGCCTTGACATGAGTTTTAGTCTCGATAAAATAAAGTGCCTCAATTCTTCCTTAAATTCATTTTGCTTTGCTCTTATAGGACCCTCCTTTAGTAGCAATGTGCTCTTTTACAGTACTCTGGGGATGGAAGAATCAAGGTCATTAAGTGAAAATTGTCATCACACTCCCTATGCTACAACATCTAGAAGTTTTTAAACTCTGTGTAATGAACCATAGAGTGGTATAGATTTTTGATGGGTGAAAAAAAGCTGACAAACAGGACAACTGACCTCAGATACTTTCTTGGGAAATTCAACCTAGAATAAAGAATATATATGTATAAAGTTGAGGATCTGGAAATGTATTCCCTGAAATTATGGTACCCAATGATCTCTAGAAAGGAGTTTGTGCTTGTCCACACAGGCATTATCCAGGATAAAATCTGGTCTAGTAAAGAAGACCTTACCCCTGTACCACCAAAATAGGTTCTACCTTTTTGATGATAGTGTTTGTTTCCTGATCTTAGCATAGGCACATCTCTCATTACGGGCCCCAACAATATGCCATGTCTTATAAATCTATTGTATAATGTAATCGTTTCAGTTCTTCCAAATACTGAGACTCAGGAGGTTAAAAAAGTTGTTTGTGATTTCATTAAAAAGAAAAGGCAAGTGTGGAATGCAATCATATCTGTCTAACCCCAACAATATGCACTCCAAGTCCTCTGTCACTATATTCAGCGAAGAGTTTCTGCTTTATAATTTTTGAGGATTGTACAACTCTGTCACTCTAAGAACCTACCATAGCAATTTGGACAGAGCTGCAAGTGACACAGACTTTTAGCCTAAATATAAAGCCAGCACTTACTGAAGATCAATGAAATCAAGAGCTGGTTCTTTGAAATGGTAAGACTGACAAACTGTTATCCAGACTCATCAAGAAAAAAAGAGAGGGGAACCAAATAAATAACACCAGAAATGAAAGAAGTAACAACTGACACCACAGAAATGCACAGGACTGTAAGGAAATGTTACAAAAAACTATATGGCAACATATTGGATGAGCTAGCTAAACGGATAAGTTTCTAGAAACACACAATCTTCCAAAAGTGAATCAGTAAGAATCACAAAATCTGAATAGACTGATTACAACTAATGAAATTAAAACAGTCATCAAATATCTCCCAGCAAACGAAAGTCCAAACATTTAAAGAACTAATAACAATCCTTCTCAAACTATGACAAATAATTCAAGAGGAGGGAAAACTCTCAAGCTCATTTTACAAGGCCAACATTATCCTAATTCCAAAACCAGATGATGTATTATAGAATCGTACACCTGAAACCTATATATTTTAATTAACCAATGTAACCCCCAATACATTCAATATAAATTAAAAGGTAAATTAATAGATAATTGCATAGCAAAAAGAAAATGTTAGCTCATTTTTCTGATGCTTCTTATTCAAGTTGGCCATCAAATTTTGAGTAACATTGCCATTTTTTACTTTAGGAAGTTTAAAAAAAAAACAATCACAGTGTGCACACCTGCTCCTCTGCAGTTATGCTGGCCAATACAAATTTTTTCCAAGTGGAATTTTAAGATTTATTACAATATAATTCACATGGCCATTGATTTCTTAGAATAGTAAGAAATGTGCTGCTGGAAACTCTCCTAATTGTGTGTGGGTGGGTGTGAGTATAAGTGTGTTGATGGAATTGGGGGAGTTAGGTGGGAAAGTGAACATTTGTTTAATTTTTGTCCCCTCATCTAAAAAATGTGTTTTGCCTTGAGAGATTCTCATAATGTGGCCGTCAGTTCTGTGCTCTGCTCTTTTCAGAAAGAATGACACACTAATTGTCACTTTAAAGCCTGACAGTTTGTAAACTTGTCTTACACCATTAATTTTGGAGCCATCTTCCAATGCCTTTCAGGGGGAAATTAACAGTCAACTGTGTTTGGTTTATGAAAATAGGAAAACACTCCTAAAAGTTAGAAAATAAAAAGAAAGTAAAATGGAGCTTTAAGTGGTTAAAAATCAAGGTGCTCAATTCTAGCGCATAACTTGTCAACAAAAAGTAAAAGGACAATAGTGCCTAGCTTGGTGTAAAACAGAAAAATAATACTATAGAGTTCAAAATAATACCATAGAGTTAGACAAACAGTATCAGCATGCAGTTGGCACATAGAAAGTAGAATTGTTCCAAACACAGCACACACACGCACACTCTGACTACTTACTGTCTTGTTCCAGAATTGAAAGTAACCTGAACCTTTAGTCTGTATTTTTAACAAACTCTATTTAAAGTGGCAGAGTATTAAACTTAATTATTATATGTCATTTTCTAAATATAAATGTAAACAGATTTAAAGAAAGTATGAAAATAATTTTTTTCCATATGAGAGCTTCTTTGCTGCTGTTTCCTGACATTCTACACAATTTCTTCTTCATGCCACCCTAAACACATTGCTCCCCAGCTGAAACCAGTGTTGGGATTCCGAGCCAAGCAGGAAATGCTTGCGTATTCAAATCACACCCACCTGCAAATTATGTTCATTTTCTTCCACAGCTTTTTCTGATCTTTGAGTCCACAGGGTCCTTTCCTTCTCCCTCAATACTATGAGGAGCCCCTCCTATTGTGTCATGGCTGGACACTTGTTTTATATGGAATATGCTGTGCAAAACCCAAATGAGTCCTATGAAGTAGGTAGTAGTAAGAAATAGGCTAGAGATATAAAGTAAGTTCTACATGGTCACAATATCTGTACATTTTGCAGGCGGGATTTAACTCCATAAATTTCAGATTACAAAGGTTGTTCTCCATCTGTTGTGTGGCGCTTCCTCTTATCAGAGGCTTCTCAAATCGGTGATTAGGGAACCATAAGATCGTGGAATTAGGGGCTTGAAAATGTCAATTCTATTTTCAGCTCTGTTACTATATTTGGCCTTAGTAAAATTAAACGGTGAGCCTCAAGATCCTTAGTTAAAAATAATGTCTAAACTGATGAATAAAATAGAAGCGGAGGCATGGAAACATGGAATAGACTGAGGAAAGGGTGAGGGGAGGCAAGAAGAGATTAACTGAAGAATCCATATGCGTATGTGCATTGCCCGTGTACACAGACAATGGGGTGGTGAAGGCCTGGGGCAGGGTGGGAGTCTGGTGAAGGGGGGCACAAGGGGTAACATCTGTAATACTCTCAAACATAAAGATTACTGATAACAACAATAACAATCCCAATGACTTGTAAGTCTTCTTCCGCTTCTTGCCATGGTTGTCTTTACTACAACTAATGGAGTAGTAAGCACTTACATTGGTTGAAAGTGAGGCAATATGCACCCTGAACTGTGAACAACATGCTGTTTTCCTGCTGTAACACTATGTTGAGGAATTATTGAGTTTAGAGATGAGGAATCTGACGTTACTTATCTACATGCCATAACTCGGAGAATTAGAGCTAGAATGTGAAGTGAGGCTCGTGTGCCGAGAGTATACAGACTCTTACTCATAACGTCCCCTGCCCTCATCTCAGATTCCTTGAGAAGCAGGCGTTCGGCACGGAAAAAATGGTTGGGCATTCTGGAAGGTCCACAGTGGAGCAGAACCTGATTGGTATCTCAGTGATGCCATCTCTTTAGCAAGGTTGAGTGAGAAGCATGGGGAAATAATGGCTTGTTCTCAGGAAAAGGCTTAACATTTGTGAGAGCAAATTTAAAGAGCATATAATTTGGAGAAGAGACACATAAACCAACATAATTTTTAAATATTTAATATACAATCTTGCCCCTACTTTTTGTTTCTTTTCTTCCTGTTTTCCTTTATTCAGTGAATTTACAAAAATGAATGCCACACAATCCTTCTCCACACCTAAGATTATATATGCAGTTGACCTTACACAATGTGGGGTTTAGGGGTGCTAACCCCCCACACAGCTGAAAATCTACCTGTAACTTTTCACTCCACCAAAACTTAACTACAAATAGCCTACTATTGACTGGCAGCCTTACTTATAAACAGTGGATTAATGCACATTCTGTATGCTATAAGTATTATATACTGTGTTGTTATAATAAAGTAAGCTAGAAAAAAGAAAATACTATTAAGAAAATTGTAAGAGGGAATATATTTATAGTGCTTTATTGAAAAAATGTACGTAAAGTGGACACACATAGTCCAAACCCATGTTGTTCAAAAGCCGATGGTACATTAGAACTTATAGCAAAAGTCTGTATAATATTCAGAGAAGCAAGAGATAACACAGAAATACAGAGGGAGAAAAATACAGCTAAAGCGAATGCTAGACAGGAAGCAAATCTTGGGATTTACTTAGTCTAGTCTTGCACAGAGAATGTTATCTTCATGATCTGCAAGGTTTCATCAGAAAGAGAAAACTAAAAATAGAAAGTGTAGGTTAAGTGAGTGGGAAATACGGCTTAAAGGAAATAAAGAAAACTACTGACAGCTTAAATGTTTAGAAAACTCTCTCTGCCACAAGATCTGAAAGAATAAATTACATCAAGAGCTGTTTCAGTGTTTTCTTTATTTTGGGGGAGCGCCATGTGGATTGATTTGGAGTGACCTGTATTTAAAAGCCTTGGCATTCTTGGAAATGGAAGAGTTCTATTGCACTGTCCTCCTCTCCCTCCTCACCAGAGTACAAAGCAGTAACTTTTACACCATCTGACTTCTCAACTCCTGTCTTCTTATTTTCTCAATAAAACAGGACAGCCATCCATTCTGCTCTTGCTCTATATGACCTTCCTGCCACAGGACAGCCATCCATTCTGCTCTTGCTCTATATGACCTTCCTGACCTTCCTGGATTTCCTGTTTTCTTCAGGCTTCTTTCTACTCTACAGAGAGTTTAAATATATGGGGGTGGGGCTGGGGATGTGGATGCCAAGGTTGAGAAGCTGTTAAATACTGCGGTGCTGGTAATTGTTCACTTTGCATTTTTAGTTCATGCCATTAACATGGTCTGGTACAAACACAGCTACCATGACTGTGAAGTACACATTGCAGCGTTTGTTTAAATACACACACACACACCAAAAAGTTACCAATAACAAAACAAAACATTCGTTCAATACAAATTGAAGCAACATTTCACTGGATTGGGGAAGTCTGCTATTGAATTCTAAGAGCACAAGAGTAAATAAGTTTGCCAGAAAAGGGGCATAAAAAGGAGGGAGGAGGTGGTTGCATGAACACTTAGATGCCCACTCAACATTTCAGGCGGAGCGCTACACAGAGGAATTCTGATAGTCAACTGGTATCTTTAACAGAAACTATGTATTAAGGGACATTTCACAAAGTTGCAGTATGCAATATTCTAGAAAGCTCTCTGCAAACCAGAAATTGCATCCTCAAACCACTGGGTTGATTTTTCAAGATGTTTCATGAAGAAATTTTTTTAAAAATTACACTTTGATTTTCTCATGAACAAATCTATTCTACCAGCATCTGCATCCCTTTAACCTTTTTTTAAACTTTTATATCTGTGGAAGTGCCAGTCCTCCCACCTCTTATGCCCTAGATCCTAACCTTACACTTAACTGTATTTTTGCTCCTTGGGTAGATAAAATCTTTTCAGATAAAATTTTTCTTTATCCTATGTTTTTCTCTCTCTAACAGATCATTCATACCCAATGTTATATAGCCCTCTAATGCCCATGTAACCAGGACTCGCATATGGTTGTTGAGCACTTGAAATGTGGTTAGTATGAATTGAAATGTATTGAAGAAATATACAGCATATTTCAAAGACTTAGTACCAAACAAAGTAATGTAAGATATCTCATTAATAATTGTTCTATAATGGTTACATTTTAAAATAATAATATTTTGAAAATATTGGGTTAGTTAAATAGAATATTAAAATAAATGTCACTGGTTTCTTGTACTAAAAGTAACTATTATTATATTTAAAATTGCACCTGTGCTTCTTTCTTTTTTTGTTTACATTTTAGTCAGTTTTTTTTGCTTTTGGTGTAGAATATCCTCTAATAGCTTCCTGAGAAAACCTTTAGGACATGTTTTCTGAGTCCTTTTTGGTCTAGCTATGTGCTTATGTGTTGGGTATTTGTCCTGGTGCCTATTTTTCTTCCTATCTAAAAAATTTCTCCAAGAGATAGCCTCTGTTCCCTTGACTTCCAAAAGAGTCTAGACGCTAAGGACTTCTAAAGTTCAATCTTTAGGCCGTAATTCTTCACAAAATGTGCAACTACTCTCTCCAGCTTCTTATTGGGCATAGTAATTACTTGAAAGATATTTTATACACATCTTAATTATAGCTATAATCCCTGACACCCAGACTTGTTTGCCCTGAGTCTTCTCACTCATAGCAAATGATATCATACAATACCCAGTTTCTTAATTAGAACACCTAAGAGTCATCCGTGATTCTTTTCTATAGACCACCTAACTGCAAGTCCTGAATTTTCTGCCTCTAGAATGTTTTCCCAACATGATCATTCATCTCCATTTCTAATGGAATCAGTTTTCTCTGAGCTTCCACAATTATGTTCCAGGACTATTTCTTAACTGGACCTTTTGTTTCCACCCTTATTCCAATCTAACCCATTCCCTGCAGCCAGCACAGAGAGTAGATCATTTAAAACATATTCTTATTCTAAATATTTTTAAACCATGCTCAAAACTAAGTACGAACTCAGGAACATGAGCCATATAAGCCTTCATGGTATGATATTATCCAGCCTCTCCAATCTTTTCTCATACCACAACTGCCTTATACACTCTGATTTAGCCCCTCCTAGAAATCAGTCATTGCTTAGCCTCTTCTCAAAATTACTAAGCACTTTCCTGCCTCTGGGTTTTTACTCTTGATAATCTCTAGGCTCTGCCATAGATCTATGCATGACTGGCTATTTTATATCCATGGCTTCACTCTGATGTTTCCCACTCAGAGAAGCTTCCCTCTGCTCACCACCCCACCCAGTGTAAGGCATCTCCCACTACTGTAACATTATTTCTTTATTTTCTATCACAAAGCTCTGTTTTTCCTTTGTAGTACTTGTGCAAATTATTATATTATTTTATTTTATGTTCTTGTTTCTTATATAACTCCTCCTCTGCACAATATTAATTCTAAATTGGCAAAGATCATACTGGCTTGTAGACCACTGTCCCCTGGTCCATACACAATGTCTGACATATGAAAGTTGCTCAATAAATATGAGCTGAACCAGTAAGTAACTGCTATGTGCTCTTAGGAGCTTATTTTATCACATAAAATCAAGCTTTATGAGTATTGTCTATGTCAGGTGTCATATTTTAAAGCTTTTCTTAAATAGTAGAAGACATGGAGAATAATAAATTTGCATTTATCATCAGTATATTCAGACAAGTAGAGAATGTCTGGCAGAGGGGTTAGTGTTCAGACTCTAGACCATCAAAAAAAAATGTTTTCTTTTATTGTGAAAATTTAGTTTTTTTAAATAATAGAACCACAAATTGAGCATCACTGGCAATTATTATTTATACTTCAAGCCATCAAATGAGGGATGTGGAGGAGAAGATGGGTATTCCATTTTCCCTATACCACTATAGAAACCTCGCATACTGTGGTCGTCAGTCATTTCTTTCTGTTCTTCTTCTTGCCCAACCATTAAAGACAAACAAACAAAAAACCCTCAAAGAAACAATAAAAACAGAATGAAAGAGAATCAAATGCTTATTATTCAAGCACCCTTTCTAGATTCCACGTTGAGAAATGAATAAAACAAGTAGACAAGAGAAAAAGACAAGAAAGAAAGGACCTTTGGTGGCACATGAAAATGGTGTGTCATAGCTTCAACTCATACCAAAGACAAGAAAGCAATTGATCAAGAGCAAGTGATAGGAGTAAAGTGGATGTGGCTCATCTTGTATAAATGTCAGTTTTGCTTGATGGCACTGTCCATGAAGAACCATAAATTGGAAAATGGAAATACTATATAATAAATTCTGTGAAACAGGTCTATTTTTATATAAAAATTTCAACCAGCTAGCTTTATTCAGAAGTTGAACTTTTCTGTAGCTAATTTAAAAGAATCACTGATCTCAATGAATAGCTAAAGTATTAGTACAGCTATTGTTAAAATGGTTAAAATGTCTCAAACTACAGAACTTGCTGTTTGAGCCTCACTCGAAGTTCTTTTAAAAAATATTCTTTCTTCCCTCTAAGTTGAAAATTGAATGGAAGTGGGTGGAGAAAGACGTGCCAGGAAATAAGATTCTGATTTTTGCAACCTTCTTTAAGAATTGTGATTTGGTTCTTCAGAAAAATCGGCACAAGCGAGGTAATTTCTTTAAAATAAAAGTTATATGGCTGCAATTTGCATTCCATTAATCTGGTCTTTAAAAGTTTCATTTTCCCCCTCTTTCCAAACTGTCATATCACACGATCATGTTAGAAAAATGTTATTTCTTGCTAAGGACTGCAGAACTTTAGAATTAGAAGGGAAATTAGAGCTACTCAAGTCAAGCACTCTCATTTTCCAAATGTGAATCTAGAGGCCAGAGAGCTTACATGGACTGCAAGGACTTCATTCACATAATGGGAGTGCCAATTCTAATCAGGGATTATATCAGGGAGTGACCTCAGGGGCCATAAAGGTATCGCTAATGAGCCAAATGGGAAAGGTGTGAGACAACAGGGAGAGTTGGAGCCAACAGAAAGTGCATGCCCATATCTGAGTTGACCAGTGAGCAAATATATTACATGTGTAAGAAGTTGGGTACCCAGTCTCAAGACTTGTGATCATGATGTACCATATTGACTCTTTATTTTAGTTCCTTTGGTATTTATGCTGAGAATCATTTAGAAAATGCTCTGAAGTAAAACACTGTAAAATTGCTTACTTATATATCCTTTAATGCCAACTTATTTTGTCTCAGAGAAAAATATAAATTGATAGCTTGAACTAACTAAGAAGCTTAATGACTTTAGTGAGCAGACATTTTCCTACTTTTCTTTCTTTTTTTTTTTTTAGCAAGGTATATTTTTCTTTATATTATGTACTTTATTATTATTTAAAGGTAAATGGTAATTGAAATTTTATTAGTTCTATATGTTGACTCAATAGCAGAATATTTTTTAAAATATTGTTTTCCAAAATATTTCCAAATCTCAAGTGTTTCTATTTTCTACTCCAAGACTTCCTTGCCTGTAATTTCAGGTGACCCATTATTATGGTTCTATTTAAGAAGACAATTTTTATTGCTTCCCATTAACTAATCTCTGCTTCAGTCTGATCAGTCTCTTTATTGCACCACTCTCCCATAGGGAGAGTCATACTTTGCACCACTCCAATGACTTAGAGCAGCAATTTTCAACTGTTGTGCTGCAAGAATTTTTAAAACATGCAATACCTGACTATTTAGTCAGGCACTGAACTCTTTCCTTTAGATTATCAAATAAAAAAATGAAAACAGCCAACACAATAGCTGTCTGATGTGAATGAATCAAAATTATACCTATTTTTTGTTAGACTGGCAAAAAAATACATATATAGATATGTCACAGAATCTTAATAATTAGTCTCTGTGTACTATGAGATGAAAAGATTGAAAATTTCTGACTTGGAGAACTACCTTGGCTGTCACCTTAAAGCCCACTTCTTTAGAAGGCTAATCCCTTCACCCATTCCTAGGGAATCCTGTGATTCTCTCTGGGTGACAGCATCTCCATGCTAGTTTCTCCAAAATGGTCTTCACGTGCATCTATACCACAGCATTTTGCACTTCTATTTTTAATTTTTTTAAAATAATTCCTGAAATCAAAGTTTAATAGCAGAAAGTAAGCAATTTTTAAACAAAAAATCTTAGGGCTCAAAGAGATTCAGAGGAGAAACACGCACAATCTCACTCTTTTCATAGCTTGGAAAGCAGTGAAGGTCTGGCAGGCAGGCTAACTGGCCCAAGCAGATGCTGTGAGTGTACACTTGGGATTAGAACCGAGTCTCCTGAGTGCTCTACAACATTTATTTTATTCTCTACTACCTCACTCACAATACCCAGAGGTCATTAAGAACAGAAGACGGAGTAACGGTGCCTTGAAGAGTGGACGTGCATCCTTGTCTGGATGCAAGACACCCAGCCCAGGCATCCAGTGTGAGCTCATAGCTCCTTCAAATGGCTACCACCTGACATAAAGCAACAGGCAGCAAGGAAAGCTGTCAAGTCCCAATATGTAGTCCCTAGTAACGATCACAGCAAAAAAGAGGCTCCAGATTCAACTTGTCTTTATTTCAACTCCTCAAGGGCTGGCACTAGCTAACTGCTGGAATTCTCCAGGAGCATGTGGACCAGCTTTAGGCTCTCTTCTCCTCCTGCCTAGTTACCCAATTAGTTCCTTGTTAACCACACACCTGCAGCGCCTTTCCCCTCAGGCTCTGCTCCCCTCTGTGTAGCTTTTAACCCCTTCTGTACACATTGTTTAAAACACTGTTAAGGTGTCCCCATGGATGCCTGACAGAATCACCGGTGCCCCCTTGGTTGCCAAAGTAATTAGCTTACAGGGACATCTCATCTAATATAACTGCAAAATCAGGGATAGATCAAACTCCCCCGCCTGTGAAAGCTGCTGAAGCACTGGGAATGCAAACACTGTTCATCCAGGTAATCAGGCACCACAGCAACACAGAGGATGTCAGGAGCAAGCTGCCTGAACCCCAGAAAGAAATCCCCTGGGAAGCCAGGAGAATGATGGGTCAAGGGAAGACATCGTGGTGTTATGCTGGTGACTTTTTCACAGCTGCCCTGGCCTCAGTGATCTCCCAAGTCTGGACTTGCAGGAGGGGAGTGGAGGTTGTGCCCTGAGGGAGTGAGGGAACTGAGTGTAGGGATGATGGGCACTTCTAGGAGCGCCAACTGGTCATCAAATCATGTGTCTGCTCACAGGCGGAACCTGACTAAAAAATGGGAATTGACCAGTGTTAGCCCTCTTTTTGCAGACCTTCCAGAAAATAAAATGACAGTGGGTAACCTTCCTTAGTGACACTTTCCATGATCTGAAAATCTTCACCCCCAAGAAGTGCATCTCTTCACATCATCATTATTTAAAAAAGAAAAACAGAGATCCAAACTACAAAGGGCCAAATAATCAAGTTTAAAAAACCACTCCAGCCTACTAAAGACCAAGAAATTGTATGAAGAAATCTAGTTACTTTAAATAAGAGAAACTTTCAAATATATGTTCAGAGTCATGTATTAATCATAATTGGGGGAACGGAAAAAGAGGAGACAGAAAACAAATGCAAAAGTCTCATCAGTTTTCAAAAAGGAGAAAAAAAAAGCTGGATTTTGGAAATCATAGTTCAAGGGCTTGGCATTGATAACTAGTAATTCATTATTAAGTAACCAATTTGTCCATATGCAAAAAAATAAAGTGATAAGTGGAAACAGTATGTTTTCACCAGAAAATAACTCAGGCTAATTTTCTTTTCCTATTTATTTATTTATTGGATACTGTTGCAAGACCAGACAACTGGAAGCTTCAATAATAATACTGCAGAATTTCAGCTATGGTGGTTGTTTTTTTTCTTTTTAAAAATATGGGGAAAATTTATGGAACATTTGAATAAAGTCAGCACTGGTTGCACTTGTCCCTTAAAGAATAAATGTCAACCCAGAGAGAGATTTTAGGGTTGTGTTCCTTTTTTTCCCACACATGGGCATAAGTGCCTGCTACACAGAATTTGAGGAATTTGTAAAAACAGCAGTGAGCAAGATCCCAATTGGCAAAGACAGACTCTCCCTTGCCTTCATGGAGATTATATAAATTTGACTTGTTTTATTAAAAAGTAGGTGAGGAAATAGAATTATGATTAAATCCTTAGATTTTACAAAGTCAGATGAATAGCTAAATTATCACATCAGAGATTTCAGATTAGAAAGATTAGGTTAGAATGATGAATACACCCAGTAGCAAAATAGTTAACAGAAATAAATGTAAATTTGAACATCTCTTTAAAACCAAACTCAGCATGGCCCTTTTGATTTTGAAGTTTTGGGCGACTCCAAGATTAAAGGAGGTTAGAATGTGAATAACTTTCAAAATAGCTAATCAAATCCTAAATTGTATAAATGAAGGTAAAGTTCAGTGTCCAAAACTCGGGGAAATTAACTAACTTGGTTAGATCAATTGGGAAATTTTCATTTTGTTTGGGCACCACAGTTAAAAAAATAGTAACATGTTAAAAACAATTTAGGAGAGGTAAAGCGTGACATTAAAATGTTTGGAAACCCTGTTACATGAGAACCTAATAATTTGGAACACTTAAATAAGAAAATGGAAAGAGTAGAGCATGTTCACTAAGAGAATAACGTAATTGTTTAAATAGGTCCTTAGAACATAATGAGGATTAAATGATAGAAATTAACAAAAATTAAAATGTTGGTGCTAGGAAAGAAAATCATACATATTCACTGACCACATAAAATAAGAGAGGGCTGATGTTTGATATGGTGAATGCTAAAATGACCAAGTTCACCCTGAAAGGCAAGCTGTCAGGAATATTTTAGAAAGTATTTCTCAATTAAGACAGATTTTGGGCTCAGTAATATCTAAGATTCCTTGTAATTTTCTAATTCTAACTCTATCAGACTATGTGATAAAAATATTTTCTTCTGCACATTTGACTTCAAATGAATGCTTCCTCTTGAATTACTATTCTATAACCACAAGAGATGAACAGTTATTAAGTAGGAATGGTTTCTCCAATTTCTCTTGCCTTGATCTATGGGTGTTATCATCTCAGAGTTCATATCCAATAACAAGTG
This sequence comes from Miniopterus natalensis, assembly GCF_054644295.1. NCBI lineage: Eukaryota > Metazoa > Chordata > Mammalia > Chiroptera > Miniopteridae > Miniopterus > Miniopterus natalensis. The sequence continues at coordinate 55,881,891 of NC_142087.1, forward strand.
AGCCTAGCATCTCAATCAGGCCATATTTTACCTCCTTTATTGTAATTTTAATGTTTTCAAACAAAATATTATTTCTCCTATTAATGCTGTTTTTATCTCCATTTTTTCTTTTTTTAAAAACAATTCCAATCATTTCATTCTAGTCATATTTAAGTTTTTTGGTCAATTTAGCTTGCAATTTCTTTTAATCTTATTTGTGTTAATATAGGGGTGAGCAAAAGTAGGTTTACAGTTGTCAGTACACGAAACACAGAGTTTACTCTCGAATTATTATTTATCAATTGTTGTATGATTTATTTGCTTACAACTGTAAACCTACTTTTGCCCACCCCTGTACTCAGGATCATTCCAAGGATGTCATGGTTTATGATATATTAGAGTAGTTACAGAAGTGTCACGACACTAATTCTCAGCATCACTGGTGTAAAATTTGAGATTCTCTGCAGCGGTTTTGTTATCAGAGAAAAGCTTGGGTGGTCTTTCCCCATTGCAAATGGGAGTGGGGCTCTTGGGGTACCACTGGAATATGCATTTCCAGAGGCCTCCATGAGAGGATGAGACAATGTTTAAAAGCTTTATTTCCATGGAATTACATCCATTAAGTAAAGCTACAATCAGAGCCAGTATTCAGAGTTTTCTTTCCGTGTTGGAGCCGGGTCCCAGTTCAGTATCAGGCTAAATGCAATCCATTAGTCCATTGTGTGTGAGGTTCACATGGCCACTGGCCATGTGGGTGAATGCAGGAGAGTGCACCCCAAGCAATAAGAGTACCAAGGGTCTGGAAAACACAAGAGCACCAAGAGGAACCTAAAGAGTGGACTACTTTGTTCAGGGGATTAAGTATTCCAAATTTCTCACCCTTGCAGTGGCCATGCCCATTCTGGCCAATGCCTTTTGTTCTCAGATAAGACTGACAGCAAGCACCTTCCCTAGGTCACCCCAACTTTACTGAGCATGTGTCTATTCTCTTTCCTGCCCAGTCCCTTCCCCTAGCAATCTGTAGGGAGTTGACCAGTAGCTACCTGGGGAGTGTAAAACTTTTGTTTCATGGCAAAGCTGCCTAAATGATATGCCTATAATATTTCGCCTTCCATGTGCTCCTTTTCTGTTATAAATAAGTGGGTTAATGACAATGGTATCAGTTTGTCCAGAGACCGACTTCTGGTCTGCTTCTGCAAAACACAAGAGACTCTTTCCTGACTGTGTTGGGTGGAGGGATCCTTCTAGCCTCTCTCCACTCCCACCTATAGACATACTTTTTATCTTCACTCTCTATATTTGTCCAGACTTGTGAGGTACAAATATGCTTGCTTTTTCCTAAATTATTCCCTCAGCAGAATTGCAAGGTTTTTTTTTTTTTTTTCCATCTGCCCTCTATTCTATTTAGTCAATTACCACTGGTCCATCTGTTTCTCATTTTCCAACATTTTTTTGACATCATTTGTCTAGAGTCATTTTTTATCTTTTTCTCATTGTCCTCATGGATTTATAATTTTTATTCTATTGTGGTGTGATTTTTAGAAAGAAGCAGATGTAAATATTTGATCTGACAGGCTAAATCAAAAGTATCTTCTTTTTTTAAATTTTGAACACTTTTACAATCTTTTGTTGTGGTGGTTCATTTAACCACATATTGTCTCTTATCATTTAAAAATTGTAATGTTAAAATCAAGAAAATGAGAGGCAACTGAATCCAAATTTTAATAGTGTATGCCTCTGTTCAGGGGAAATTATATATGGTAATAGTTTTTTTCTATTTTTTAATATTTTCTAGATATTACTGTAGTAAGCAGTTATACAGACATGAGCAAAGTAGAAACAAAATTCAAGGCACAGAAGGCCAATGGGGAGGAAAACCCCTGGTACCTAGAAAAGGCCAAAACTGGGCTGGGACCTCACCCCCAGGGTGACTTTCTTCCCCTAGCATATCATTGGGCATGCAGTTTAGACCCCCTGAACTTTTATATCCCTAGTCATGTTATAGACCCTCTTACAGGTGGAACAAGTGGGCAAAGAATAGCATCATATGAGTCCCATATAAGCCCTTGCATGACTACCCTCTTAAGCATTAAGACCTAAAAATAACATTTAGGCCTTAGATGTGTTTCAGTTGCAGGTCCAGAAAAGTATCATGGTCAAGTGGGGTGAAGCCATGGCTGACATCAGGATCAGCTGTGATGATTAATGACTCCCTGACCTGGTGCTGACAAATTGGTAGTGTTCAAGACTCTGAAATGATTCACCTATAAAGCCGATGAATATTCTGTTGAGATCATTTCCAGACCTCCAGATATGACTTCAAGACATGCTCTTTCTCTTGAGCGCGCCTTTGCTTTTCCCCACCCCTTTTTACCCCCAGGGCCTGCTCGCTCTCTCTCTCTCTGAAGCATGCCTGTGCATTGTACCCTCTGCTTCTCTGGCACTTTCTCTCTTTCTTTTTCCTAAGCTCCAAGGGCCCTTCTTTTGCCTCTGCAACTTGTTTTCTGAGCCCATGCAGCCCAGCTGGCTCACTTCTTCCAGGGCTCACCTCTTTTACCTCTGACTTTTTAAATAAGTTTTTGCTTGTATTTGAGTCTTGACTCTGAATTCTTTCTTAGCCAGAACTCAAGTACTCAGATTGCTGAACCCACATCCAATGGATGGTAACATTCCAGGGCCATTTCGCTGCTAACATCAGGACTGCACTATTTTCATAATAAGAAAATCTAATTCAAATCAACAAAATATTTTTTATTCCACCTTCTTGCTGCATTTTAAAAATAATTTCAAGAAAATACTTTAATCCCAAAAATTCATTATTGTAGTTTTTATATTAAAATTTTAGAGTGCACTTTAAAATTTATTGAGAAGATGGTTATAAAATAAAGCAACGAAAGATGATTGGGAATATGGTGCTTAAAAATGTAAACCAGAATGGTTGAAATTTAGGACTTTGGTATTATCTAGGTCATCTTATTTCTTTTAAGGTATTTGTTAAAAGATTTAGATCTAGGACATTGCCTGCAAGATCATGGCCATGTAACGTTAAGGCCTGGCAAGCTCTGCTCAAATGATTTGGATTTTGAAGAGTTAATATTCACATTCTAACTTCCAGATTTTGGAGGGAGGGTCTCCTTTGAGGGATTGTGAGCATTAAGCTCCATACTCCCTTAAATGTTCTCCATAATAATCCCTGGATTTGTCCTTGGTGGGGGCTGGAGGCAGTGGGATCCCAAGGGAGGATTATTGTTAGCATTGTTATTTAAAAACAGAGTAAACAAGTAACAAGAAATTCACTATAGGGAATGTACTGCCTTGAGCTTTGAGATATGGGTATTCTAATGGGATTTTCAAAATTATATTGCTGGTTTTGTTAACAGAACAGATGTGGATTTAAAAAAAAAATGACATGTTACTGAATGGTGTTCTCTAAAGCAGCTCCCCTCCCCACCTACCAAGAGTGAGTAGCTCAACTCATAGAATATATTTTTGTGATGTTTTATCATTTTTGCCAGTTCAAGTTCATTTCATCTTATTTGATCCAAACAATTTCTTCTATTTTATCTCATGACAAGTCATTCAGATTTTCCTGAGCCTAGGTTATTAACCCTTTGGATTACATTTTTAGTATGTACCAGCAATATTTAACATATTTAAATTGATCACTTAAATTTCTGCAACTAAACATATCTCTTGTTATACATATATACTTATGTCTTATGCAGTCTTAAGCTTTTCCTCCTTTTGACTTCCTCAAAGATGACTAATATTTCATTAAGCAGTTTTAAAAAGACATTTGTTGTCTTTTGTTATTATTGTTTATAAAACAAATTCACAACTATGGTAGATAATTTGGAAAATTAAGTTAAGCACATAAAAATAAAAGTTATAATCTTACTATTTTCAAAAAGCTAATGTTACTATACTGGTGCAATATTATTGGTCTTTTTCTCATAAGTGGATGAATTATTATTGCTAATGCCTTATAAATTTGGGCTCACAATCTATGCAATTTTGTATCCTGATTTTAAATAATATATATTAATCTTTAAAAATAAATGATTTCCATTACAATGAGACAAGTCATTTTCCTTATCTCATGCTTGGCTAGCAGCTTTTAATATAAGTACATAATTATTCCTTATAGAGATAAGTAGCATCTTTTTAACCATCTGCCCATTTCTGAGCATTTGGATTATTTCTGATTGTTGCTCTGTGTATACACACACACACACACACACACACACACACACACATTTATATATGTGGGGTCGGGGGGGCGGGGGAACACAAAGACAGAAATAGAGACAGGCAGAGAAAAATAAAGAACTCAAACAAAATACTGTGAAATAAACAAAGACCAACCAAAAGAGTAAAGCAAGGACTGTTCATTCAGAGCTTTCTATAGGAAGGGAATCAGCCACCACCACTTATGTGTTGACAGAGACTCAATGGCAGGCAGAGGAGTGGGAAAGCTTTAGGAAAAACTTCAGATCTGTCCAGATGGGAGGCTGTTAGCACAAGGACGTTATAGGTGGACTAACTAGAAGCCAGGTATCCTATGTGGTTAAGAATACATTTTTGGCTTTCACTGGTTGATCCTAAGTTGAAAGTGGAAACAAAAATTAGGAAAACTTCAATTATTAATCAAATCCTGGCCATTTGGGTCTGAGTTTTACAGATATTATTCTTTGGCTTCCTAGGTTGTTACCAGAGATAGCAGTCTAAATTCCTACAATTTTGACTAATGGCTGGCTTCCTGGTTGGTTATTGTGAATAAAGTTGATTTCCTGGACAGGTTGTGGATCAGAGTTTTATTTTAATATATGATCGGGCCATTGTATATTAAGTCTCTCAATATACACACTCTTTAAAAATACTTTATCAAAGGGTGGTGGGTTTGATTCCCAGTCAAAAGTACATACCTGGGTTGCAGGTTCGATCTCTGGCCCCGGTCAGGGTGTTGGTGGGAGGTAACCAATGGATGTTTCTCTCTCACATTGATGTTCCTCTCTCTCTTTCTCTCTCTCTCTCTCTCTCTGTCTCCCTCTCTCTAAAATTAATGGAACAATATTCTCAGGTGAGGATTAACAAAAATAAGAATTTAAAAAATACTTCAAATACACATGGAACACTTACTTAAATTGATTACATCCCAGGTGACCATAAAATTCAATAACTTCTCATTGATATTATATGTACTTCATCAAGTGATCCAATGTAGTACAATAGAAATCAATGTAAAAACCAATATAAAAATAGCAGAGAAAGGAAGACAGAGAAAGAATGAGGAGGAGGAGGGGAGAGGAGGGAGGGGAGGGAAGGAAACTAGCACCTACAATCCAACCAACAACCATAAACACTCCACACTTTGGGAAGTAATTAACACTCTTCTAAATAGGACAAAATCAAAAGGGAAATTTCAATTACTTGGGCAGAATGTAAATGCTACATATCAAAATCCAAAAGCACTCAAAGGGAAACTCATGGCCTTAAATGTACACATTTAATAACCTTCAGTGAAAATTTGTGTGTGCAATTTTTTCAAACTTAGGTATTTTCAAATGTACAGATGTGTATCAAGAATAGTCCAAAGAAGTCCTGAATAAATCCAGATTCACCAATTTTTGTCATTTGCTCTATCATTCTCTTTTTATGTATGTATTTGCTTTTTCTACATTTCAGAAAAGTTGGGTATATTATACCATTTAACCTTGAATTCTTCAGAATAGACTTTCTACAAATAAGGAAAGAAACTCCTGTAGTACAGTTAATAAGGAATTTTAACATTGATAAAAGGGTATTAGCTAATCTATTGCCTATACTCAAGTTTCACCAAAAGTTCCAATAATATTCTTTATGATAAATTTATCTCCATAATCCATTTGAGATCATGCATTGAATATAGTAGTCATGACATGACTCACTGGGCCAATTAATCTGGAATAGTTTTGCAACCCTATTTGGTCTTTTATGAAATAGTTTGAAAAATACAAACAATCTAGTTTGTAGATGTTCCTAGGTAGATTTCCACACAATTAGACACAGGTTATTTATTCTTGGCAAGAATACAACAAGTGAAATCATGTTTTTTCAGTTCATCACTCCAGAATGTTGGTTTCTCCCATTATTAGTGACATTAACATTGATTTTTTTTCATTATAAAATTCATGTTTTTCTTTTTGAACAAAATTCTTTATGAGGAGATTCTTTGTGTTTATCTAAACATCCTGTTCCTTATCAAATGCTTGTATTTATTGATAATTCTTATCTGAATCATTATGCCAATAATTACAAAGCGGTAGTTTTCTAATACCAAAGCCCCTATATTTATTAGCAGGCATTCCACTGTAAAAACAAAACAAAACAAAAGAAATTGTTTCTTTTACTAGATTTAATTATTGTTTAGTTATGTGTTCTTTATCAGTAAAGGCTCATGGATTTTTACTTCATAGATATTAATTCGTGACCAAGTATTTTATGCCTTCTTAGGGTAACCTAATTAGAATTTGAGGTTCTTGAAATAAGTACCTGACATTCAGGCAAATTGTTTTCCCAAAAAACAAGATTTGGAAGTCCTACCATTAGTGTATTAAAATGCTCACTGCTCCACTAACTCTATTTTCCTATGTTTGATATATGTCCATATCATGAGGAAAACATAGAAACTGGTATTCAATTTTATAATTCATGTTTACTAATGAAATTGCAAATTTACTTTATATTTCTCTTGATATGCTCACTTGTATCTTGCTTTTTTTCGTTTGGACTGTTGGTACTTTGTAAAAAAAAATTAAGGATACATATTTTGACATACAATTGTCCTTAAAATATCTTTCCTGCCAATCATATTTGTGCTGCAAATAAGTCCCTGCAGCTCTTCCTCACACATCAGGAAGTTGCTCTAACCCTCTTTTCCAAAAATTATCAGAAAGATGGCCAGTCTCCAACTCTCTTGTCTGAAACCCAGGCCCCTGGGTCTTATTTATTATTTGCAACCTGACATCTGGTGCAGACAATGCCTCTGTAGGTCCATCAGCTGGCTGCTAATTTCTCTTCTACCCCTGGACACTGTAACTCAAATTAGCTTCAACTCTGTTCTGTAGCCTGAGGATAAGTCCTGTTTTAAGCCTCATATCCCCTCCAGGTACAATAGCCTTGGGTTCTGCTTGGAAGGAAATTTTGACAAAGAGAAGATACATTTGGAAGAATACAGATTGTGGAGGTTTTTACAGTCAAGCCAAACCTGTGGGTGCCTTGTCTAAATTTGTGGTTCTCTACGTGTGGCCTTGGGAGCCCCCAAGACACTTGCAGGTGGTCAGCAAGATCAAAACTATTTTCACAATAAAATGAAGACATCATATTTCTTTTTTTCACTCTCATGAGTGCACTGTGGAATTTTCTAGGAGTTACATGATTTCTGATATTGCAGAGTAACACACATATGAGAATCCAGCTACCTTCTATTTAATCACCCACTAAATAGATTTGCAAAAATTAAAACAATAATATTTTTCTCACTAAAATTATATTTTTAAATGTAGTTATTTTTTATTGAAATATGCTATTAACATAGGATGCCACTGATATTTTACATTTTTATTTTAAAATTATTATTTTTTAAAGTTTAATTTCTAAAAGGATATAATAGATAAAACTCACATAAGTGAAATTAGCACCGTTCTAATCTTAAAATAAAATAAAAAATATGTGACCTCTCTGCTGAAAAGTCATCAATAACTACACTGCACATAAAACCTTTACAATTTGTACAACCCTATGCTGCATGAACTGAGTCATGCCTGCCCCCATGACCAGCCTCTACACACCCACTTTCTTTCACTCAGGAGGTGTTATTTACCATCTTTCATATCCTCCAAGGAGTCAATTTCTTTCCAACCATCACCCTTAACAAATGCTCCCTTTGTAAGGACTGTTCCCCCTAATGTCCTGCATGGCTGTCTCATCTCATCTCTCACATATCCTTTAAAATCACTTCCATGGAGATACTGTTTCTGGATTACTGTTCACCCAATGTTTAATAGCTCTCCCATTGTCTTGTTAAACACCTTGCCTTTTTTCACATAGCCCTTCTTAATTTAGTAAGTATATCAGGGAACAAAAAGAATAACTTGAATAAAATAAGTTCTTGGGCATGGCTGATCCTCCCCCTTCAACAACCCACTATACTCCTCATTTCTCTCTCTGGTTTTCCATTATTTTCCCAAACTCTGAGGACCACTCATTTTCTTGTCAGTTCTGTGATAGATTCAAAATTGCACATTTAAAATAAATTTTCTATAATGTTAGTTATCTTTAATGGGAAAGTTCTAAAATTCTGCCAGAGTTGATGGCTTATGTAGTATCTCCAAGGACATTTGAATTTTTTTACACTAAATCCTAAGCATCGAAAGGAGAAAAAAATATGTCACACACACACACACACACACACATACATGAGTGACATCATAGTTAACCTACAAATACACTGAAAAACACCAAGTTATCTGATCAAATATTTTAGTAATTATTTGTGATTATTTATGTACAAAAATTCCAAATATTGATATTGTCTGAGCTGTGTTTAGCCTTATCTCCATTACCATTATCATAAAGCGTCTGCTAAATGACAAATGAACTCAATGAAAATTTGGTACAGGATGAGCCTGAGATGTTGTAAAAAGGAGAGGGTTACCAGGTGTGATACCATTCTTTCTGGAACTTGTAGATTTCTGGGATGGATGAAGGTTTAAAGGAAACTTTAAAAGAAGAGTTGGCATATGTAGGGTGAAAGGGATCAATGGAGGAAAAGAAGGGAGGCATCTGTAATACTTTCAACAATAAAGGTAAATTGAAAAAAGAAAAAGAAGATTGAAAGGAAGGAGGGAATCCACTTGAGAAAAAAAAATTAAAGACATGATTAAAGATGGAGAGATGTCCCTGACTTACTTGCAGATTGCTGAAACATTCAGGATGCTAGGAATTGACTAGGATTTCTACACTTCAAAAACAAATGCAGATGGGAAAACTAGATCAACTTTGTGGGTCACAGATCCACTTTGAAAAAGAGAATGTTTACTTTCTACCCTTTTCCCTTGGTGTCATCTAGGAATGTCAGTGCTTTCATGCTGGTCATGAAGAAAAGTAACTCTACAAACCCATTTGCATTAAGGTGTATTTACTTTGCGGGTTAATTTTCCTAGAGAATACTTAATTTAAAATACAGATTTGGCCCGGCCGGGCATGGCTCAGCGGTTGAGCATCAACCTAGGATCCAGGCGATCAGGATTCGATTCCCGGTCAGGGCATATGCTTGGGTTGTGGGCTCGATCCCCAGTCGGGGGCGTGCAGGAGGCAGCCGATCAATGACTCTCTCATCATTGATGTTTCTATCTCTCTGTCTCCTTTCCTCTCTCTGAAATCAATAAAGATCTATTTTTTAAAAATAATAAAAAAAATACAGATGTGATGAAGAAAATGCAAGGCCTAAAGTATCCATGACTGTTATCAACGACTGCAATAATAGAGAAGATACACATAGTGACTAGAGGCCAGCTCTGGTTCTCTTAAATGACACTGTCTACGTAGTTAATAGTCTTGATCTTTCACTTTCTACAAACTCTAGGTAAGTCTCATACAAGCACACAGTGAAATGAACATGATTTACATATCTCTCTCAATATTTTTGTCCAAATTGCTTCCTCTACTTGACAAGTCTATGTGGGTAGCCTGGTTGTAGGAAAAATCATAAGTTTTATAGCCTAGCAGATGTGAGAACAAATCCTGTCACATCCTATTCCTATCTGGAGGTCTCTGACCAGTCACATTCCAAATGGTATTGTTTGTGTACCTGGAAATGGGAATAATAGACACTGCTGTGAAAATTAGAGATAACATGAGTACACATAGTGGGCACTCTGTAAGTTAGCTGGTTTAATTGATATTATGGTTGTATAACCGATGATACAGTTACATGAATGTGACTTGTTGATACATATCTTTATATAAAACATCTGATTCTTCCTCTTCATATAACATATTAGGTATTTATATATAGTACATATGCTGTTATTGCTTCCTTGTCTATATGAACACACCTAAACTACCTACCCAGGTACAACACAGTCCAATCACAAGGAACAGTGGCCAACTACTGGGGAGGCCGTATTTGTGCTACCAGCTGCTATCAGTCCGATATTTGTTTAAATTCAAGGTCTATATTAATTAACACTTCCTCATTATTGTTTTTATTGATGCCATCTATTGTTCACAATGTCTCCTCACTGGATTCCCATAGCATTTTTTTATATGTCCATTTTATTTTGAGACTGGAACGCCTTATAATTAACCTACTTCCCATATTATAATTCCTATACAACATCCCCCAAGTTGACTGTAATTATTTTGAGAACAGGGAGTATGTCCCACTTCTTTCATAACTCATAATGATATCATGGGAAGTACCTATATATTAAAGATGTTTCAAAATATTTGTTGAATTTTATTGAAATGAGTCTGCTGGGAATGAGGAGTGACACATACACTGCTCTCCAATCATTGTTCAGCCCTCTTTTCATTCCCACCCAGTGGCCCATCAGTGAATGCGGATGCATCTGCTTTTAGTTTGGTGACTGTACCGCTGTGGCAGAATAGAAAGAACTTTCTTATTCACGTTCAGTACAATAGGCTCTCCGATTCTGAAATGGAATAAGTTTCTGAGTGTGATTGCTTTTGAAGAGGAAAGTTTCTATAAGAAGGAGCTGGAAAGAGTTTGCTCCTGTCTGACTGCATTTTTTAATCATTACTGTTTGCCCCTCCAGTGCGTCCGCCCATTTCCGAAGCCAGGCTCGTGATTTTGATGCACCATCATGGCTAAATACAGTATATCATTTCAGCAGGCTCTTCACATTGTGTTATTGTTAATGATGCTTTTTATTTACCAGAACCATAGGCGATATGATATTACTCTCATTCAGTGAGCCTGGCAGGAGACTTTTTAAAATTGTAATGCATTTGCTCTAATGTCTCTGATCAGGTGGATCCGGCCTGGAAAAACTCCAAGTTGGATAATTACATTTTCACTACCTATAATTTCCACCACCCCTTTGAGAGCTTGTAGCATTCTTCTCTTTTCATACTTCAGACATGTATGGTGTTTGCTGAACACTATTTTAAAAGGAAAAGGAAATCAGCCAGTTTGAACCTCTGGGAGGTGGGGGAAGTACCATCCAAAATGGAAAGGTCAGAATGAAACCTTCTAAAATGGTGACATCATTGAAGTTTGTCTTTATTTTTCCACATTCCATCAAAATCTGTATCCTTTTGAACCCCTTTCCTATGAACCATCTTCTCTCAATTCCAGATAAAGTGTTCTCATGCTGTTTTGATTTTCCCAATAATGAAAGAAAGTGATCTACGAAAATTATTCTTACTAATGCATACATATTGTGTTTGATAATGTGTCCAGAGAGGTTTGAATTTTTAAAAAGATATTTGCTGCAAGGAGCAAGGCATAACACAAAGTCAGATTTCCAAAGGCAGGATTTTAGAGCCCACGTCCTAGAAGGAAAGAGATACTCTCTACCGGTGAGTACAGAACATGCACCTTCAATTCCCTTTCATGCCTACATACAAAAACAGCAGCTTTTAAGGTAAAAAGAAATACTAGATTCTACTTTGTATTGTGTCTAATAGGTTACATTAGCATACAAGCCTGTTCCACATAACATATGCCAGGGTCAAGGAGAATGTTTTTGATGTTTTTAATATAAGAGATTCCAGGATCAATTTTTTTTTAAAGATTAAAAGCCCCTGAAGTTAACTGATGAAGGTAAGTGACTAAGCTGAGTATAATAGCATCTGGGTACAAAACAGGTGTGACTTTGAGATCCATAAAGTAACAAGATTAATTTTCAAGCCTGACTGGTAGGATCAGAAAGGAGACCGTGGCAGGATATCGATCCTTGTGTCATAATTAGATGAAGGAATGAGTTTTACAGGGTAACTCTTCCTTGAGTGTGCAATACCCATTTCAGTGGTGTTTCACATTGGCTTTTCAATGGACATATGTGATGTGTTTACTACTTTTACATGGCTTCCTTTCCTTTGGGCACCTGGATGCTCATAGGATCCCTATAGACCATTTCAGCCCACACAAACACCTCATTCAAAGCTCTACGTCAGTTTCACTTGTGGCTTACTATCTAGGAAATTGCAGTACTGACAATGAGAGTTGATATGACGGTAATGGAGGAGCCTGTCATGTATTTACAGAATAGTAATTCAGTCTATAATATTAAGGCAGTCAAAGTCAACTAATATAGATTTGATTTTATACATTTCCCATTTTCTATTCCTGATATGCCTTGATTTTGTTGATTTTATGCAGGCTTATAAGGTGAATTTGCTGTATATCGCACTAGATCACCTTTCTTTGCTTTTCTGATATTACAGACAGGCATGCGCCACTTTCATCTAAAAGTGATTTGAGGCAAAGCTGGGCAGGGTAGTGGATTCCTCCACTGCACTGGACTCAGGGAAGGGCCAAGGTGACTCTCAAGGGAGTTGGCCACACACCAATTCACATCTGGAAGTGGTGGTGCCAGTGGGCAGAATCAGCTCTGTCTCAGAAGGTCTAGAACAGGAGGACAGTTTTTCAACAAGGTGATAATTTAAATTTTAAAGTGTTGCATTTTAGGTGCTGGCAGGACACACATGGAAACATTCCAATTGAGCATACACATTTGGGAATGATGCTATTTAAAACTAAGGGAGAAATGGCATTAGGAGACATTATTTTATTTTGAGTTCCTTATAAATGCAATCAATGCGCCCCTGTATAACTTCTGAGCTTGTACTCGAAGTCCCCAGTTGTTTTGCTTATTTGCCTTGACAGTCCTTACTCATGAGTTTCCCTGGTCTCTTGTCCTGCTTTGGCAGTAAATTTGCCTCACATCCTCAGTCTGCTATCTGGTGCTTATGGTACGATCATGGGTTAGTGTGACCTTTGAATGCTATCATTCTACAACTCTTGGTACTTTCCCATTGGTTTTAGTACTACAGACACAGTCCACTAATGACACAATATTTGTTTTGTTGTGTCTTCATGTTCCATGACTCCCTCTGAGGTTCATAACCTTCCTGGATTTGTTTCTACTGACTTCTCTAACTTCACTCTTTGATTAAATGCTCTTTTTTTAAAAAGCACAGTTCATCAGCCTCCCCAACTTTCGCCATTGCTTTCTCCTGCAGAAACCTTATTCACACGTACAGAGCCAGTGCTACTGGACTGAGTCCTTCTACCAGTCCTACTAGTCCTACTAGTCTGCTACCTATTAGAGCAAGGGCTGGAAACTTTTTGTATAAGAGGACATAGAGTAAATGTTTGATGCTTTGTGGGATACACATGGTCTTTTTTGTATATCTTTTCCATGTTCTTTTTTGTATTTTTTGGAATGTTTGTTATTACAACTCTTTGAAAATGTAAATGAAAAATATTAGTTTTCTGGAAACAGCCCAAGTGCCCATCAGTGGATGAGTGGATAAAAAAGCTGTCGCACATTTACACCATGGAATACTATGCAGTTGTAAAAAAGAAGGATCTTCTATCTTGTGGCATAGCATGGAGGGAACTAGAAAGTCAGAGAAAGACAAATGCCACATGATCTCACTCATATGTGGAAAATGACAAACAAAATAAACTGATAAACAAAATGGATCCTGAGATATAGAAGCATGGAACAAACTGAGGTATCTCAGAAGGAAGGTGGGGGGGGTGCAGAGAAATTAATCAAAAAACTTATATGTTTATAAACATAACCCATGGACAGAGACATTGGTATGAGGAAAGCCCGGGGGAGGGATGGATGCGAGGTAGAGGGGATCAATTCAATGGGGATAAAAAGGGGACATCTGTAATATTTTCAACAATAAAGATAAAGAAACTTTAAAAAAAGAAATAAAAATATTAGTTTGGATTATTCAGAAACTTACTGATTCCTATACTAGAGACCAAAGGGAGGAACAAGAATGGATTCTCATTCTGTAAAGAGGTCAAGAAGACTGAGAAGAGATGATGAACAGTTGTCACTGAAAATTAAGAAGATAAAATGATCTTGGAATAGGTAATTTTGCTAGCACATTTCCTATTAGAGGAAATGAAATCACTTTCTCACTTTTCTGTTTTATGAGTGTGACTTTTATTTTATCTTAGACTTCAAGTAGAGTCAATATATCCCTGGCCTTCTTCAAAGCATTTAAGTTGTCCTATGTGTCTGTTATTTTCTTTCAAGTCAAGTGGAGTGTGTTTATAGTTCCTTCCTAGAGAATAAAGCCATCTTGAGTTGACTTGGAATTGGACTGGACTTCATGAGTAGGCAGTGTTTGAGTAAGGCTCTGCACTTAACAAGCTGTGTGATGAGATGACCTCAGTAAAGCTGTGCACTTAACAAGCCGTGTGATGAGATGACCTTTCAAAATGCTTTTCACACTCTTGGCATTCCACTCTTCTCAAGTTACTATTTTGGATCCTGAAGGATTTTGTTTTGTCTTTGCAAGTTCAAATTTAATGAAAAATATTAACACCATAGCCCATGTTATCTGTCGCTTGGCTTAGTCATATGTACAGGCAGATCTTTTGGACAAGTCTTTGCAGGGGAAGATGCAATGTAGGTAATTGAAAGCAAAGAGGGGGACAGGAATGCCAGAAGAGAGAGTGGGGAAAAGGCCGATGACAAGAAAAAAACCTCTTACTACAGTTTGCTTGATTGGACTTACTTCAAGAACCTCATTTTTTAGTAACAATATTATTCACTACTAAGTAGCATAAACCCATAGTGATATCCCAAAAGGTCAAGTCCAGGAAAGGCCATGATGTTCAAGACACTATTTTTGCCTCCATAGCTATTAAATTAGCTGTGTCTCTGCTGTTCTCCATCAAATTCAGAAATAGAGAATGATCTGCTAATAAACAAGCCAGAACACACACACACACACACACACACACACAAGCAGAGGGGCCAATTTTCTTGGCTTGATGGAACATCTCCAAAGAGGAAAACTATGAATGAACATTATTGAAACTAAAGGGCATGATAAAATAATTCAGGTCATCTGTGACTCAAAGGGAGTCTAATGCTTGCAACATGAGATGGGTAATTTGAAGAGTTCATTTGGGGTTTCTGATAGTACACACACAGTATCTCAGGAATTTGAAATTTTTCTTTTCATTGAAAAAATTCAACTGGGGATTCAGGCTGCCTTTCAGTGTACTGGTATTCCTTTGGTGCCTAGCACAGGGCTTGTCCATTGTAGCAATTCAATAAAAATATATTGACCAATTGATTAAATTTTATCCCCCAGCTACCCTTGAACCTCTTAAATCTCTTCCATCTCAAATTTGTCACTCTGGATATATGAGAAAGGGAAAGGACATTGTACCCCTCTGTGCCCTGCCTTAGTCACTCATTGTCCTTACATCAAGTTACAAAGATTTATTTCTTTTAATCAGCCCTGATCAAACAATCCCTCTAACCAGTTAACCTTTAGGTTGTTTTCCCTTTATTTCTGAAAATTTGTCTTCAGCTGTCTTCTTTCAAGGAGTTCAGGGAAAGCCAAAGCAATACAGTGGGATAGTCTAGGAGATGGACCCAAAAGGAGGTAACTTAATTAGTAAAAATATGAGGGATACTATCTATCCACCCCCTCCTGCACTCTAAACACCAAACACACACATATGCACACACACTTGGGCACAGTCTTCCTCGTAGTGGTTCATTCTATAATTCAAACCAATACATAAATACGCTTGCACTGAGAGTGTGCATACCCTAGGCCCTAATCAGGTGATCAGTACCTAAAAAAAAATTTTTTTTAAATGCCTTGACAAAAAGGTAGAAACCAAGTGCAGAGTAACTGGAGGAATCTCGCCCAAGGTAGGACAAAGGACAGGGAGTGGGAATATGGTAATATGGTAGAGCATTCCTTATGTTGGTGCTCCCTCGTTATATTTATCTTATTTGAAAATATATATATTATTAAACTTTTAAAATATTTTCTGACATTCATTTAGCACAAATGGCATTAAATTTTACATGTTAATGTGTTTAAAATTTTTTAATAAAAACACAACAAAACAATGTGAAGTGACTAGAAGCAAATTTGCTCATTTCACAACTTATTTTGAGGAAACAGTACAATATGTTCTGTTAAAGGCCTAATAAAATTAAATGTATTTGAGTTTGTATGATATTAGGCCACTTTGCTTCATAATTTAGTTGTCTTAGTTGCAGGTCTAAATTTACCTACTTTCCCAGATATTCAAATTCCTACACTCACAACATGATCACTCAGAAACATCCCAGGCCAATTTCTCTTTGTTTTAAGGTCATATGTTTTCATTGGGAATTCTAAACCCTTAGGGACTATAAGAGTGACAGGCAAGCCAGGGAGCATTCTCTGTCTTCATGACAGCAAAACTCCAAGAAGATGCTCATCAAATAATTGTCAGGCTTGAAAACACTCAAAAGTCACCATCTTCTATGATGTGCAGAATAATTAAATGCAACATCAGCATGACATCAGTGGTAGATAATTTTCAGCCGTAAAATGTCATTCTCTCACATTAACTTGAGGGTTGTTGGAAGTTTTTGTCTCCATTTCACCAGACGGAGTACAAAACATTGTGACATGCTTAATATTTCTTCCGCCAAGATGTCCACTCTGATTCCTCACCCTCTACAGAGTTGTTGATTTCATCTTGCATTTAGCTGCCAAAAAAAAAGCGATTGCGTGTGCAGCACCAGTAACAAAGTGAAAATGAATTATGCATCAGAAGAAACTGCATTTGAGTCAAAAAACTTAGACTTCAGCATCTTCAAATTACAATATGATTTAAGAAGGAATACATTTGAGGAGATAGCAATGGACTGAGGTGAAGGGGTCAGCATTGGCCCTGTTTAATATAATTTAGCTTTCAATTATTTATTTTTTAAAGAGCTACTAAGCACACTGAATCTCTTTAATAGCAATGTCAAAAGTATGGAGACTGGAGAAAAGCCATGAATAATAGTGACAGATTGTTATGTATGGTAATGTTATAGGGCCTGCTGCAAACCGAAGCGTTCGCCAGAGCAGGGAGAGCGAACAGGAGCAGCCTGCTGTGGAAGCTGGGGACATGGCTCCCTTCCCCGAGCTGTGAAGGCTCCTGAACTCGGCTTTGTCAAAAAGGCCGTTAAGGCAATCTGTCCACCAGAACTCTGCATTCCTCTCGACAACCGGAACACATAATTGTTTGTTTAAATCGTTCACCTTTAATTTTATTGACAGTAACATTGATTCCCTTAAAATATCCTTGTGCAGTCTTCCTGCAGTGACTGGAACTGTGAAAAGTGCCCTGGAGGACACGAGGCAACAATTTGCCCTCTTTCAAGAAATCAGTCATCAAGGGAATGGATTTGAACTCATTTGAATATATAGGCCAGAATATCTAATAGATGTATAAGTGTTAAAAAATCTGATGTAACTGCAAAGTGTTGATTACTACAGAGGAGGGAAAAGATTAGGGTTAAGCAGAAGAGCCTAGACGAAGATTAGGGACCCAGGTGTCTATCCCCCCGCTCACCAAGGGTCCTGCTCCCAGCTGCCCACTATTCGCTGTGGCTCTCTTGCAACAAAGAACATTGACTGAGAAGACAGCCTCTTCATGGGCTGTTTCTCGCTGGCAGGAGTGGTTCACGTCTCCCATAGCCACTTCTCCCTGAGGTGAAACGAATATCTGATTCTGCCTGACAAATGGCCACCTGCCCCGCTTCCGCAGCCTTTTGGACACCAGCGGTATCAGGATTCTCATTCCTCCCCAGTACCATAGCGCTTCTGGTCCTACCTCCCTTGTCTTACAACCAGCTGTTTCACCAGCCCAGTCTTTCCTGGCTTAGTGCCGAGCGACAAAGCCCATGTCATATGGAAAAAAGGCAGTGTCATATGGGGAAAAAAGAAAACAGAATTGGGAACCAGGAGGGCAGATTTCTAGTCTTGGCTCCTACATGTTATTTAGACAACTTTGCCACATTGTTTCTTCAACTTTGAAGTGAACAGATTGGTTAAATCAGTGGTTTGAAAGCATATATATGCATAAGCATATATATAAATATATATAAGCATATATATACGTACATACATATACATATAGCTTATATTTTTATTAATGGAATACTTTTTCTCTTCAAAACAAATTTCTTCCACGGACCTGCCAGTATTGAGCAGAGAGAAGCAGAGCCCTGCTAGTTGGGCAGGGATAGGAGCCCACAGTGTCCAGGTTCCTTCCCATTCCTAGCTGTGCTCCCCGAATGCTCTGCAGAATCCAGCCCTAAAATCCATAGAGCAGCACAATTTCTGAAGTTCTTTCAAATTCTAAATGTCTTGGGTTTCGTCAATGCGTAAAACATTGTATTCTAAGTTGCTACTATCTTAAAACGCATCCTATTACCATCTATACTTAAAAAAAAAAAAAAAAAATGGAGAGAAAAAAGCTAAAACTAGAGGAATATTTATGTATGCAATTTCTGAGAAAAGGAAGTTAATTGTTTCCAATTGTACATCAAAGTGGTTCTAAGTGATTGCCTAATTGTGTGAGTCTGGACCAGGTAGCAGCTTACAGAAATGTTAGCAAAGGAGGAAGAAGTGTGTAAAGCATGCGTCCTTTTACCACATCACGGATAGACAGATCCAAGGGGAAGGGATCTGTTTCCACTGCCAGTAGCAAGTGCCAGATCACTGATAGTTGTTTTTTTTAATGTTTTTATTGATTTCAGAGAGAAGAAGGGAGGGAGAGAGAGAGAGAGAGAGAAACATCAATGATGAGAGAGAATCACTGATCAACTGCTTCCTTGCACGCCCCTTACTGAGGATCGAGTCCACAACCCAGGTAAATGTCCTGACCTGGCACCGAACCTGGAATTCCTGGTTAATGGGTTGATGCCCAACCAGTAAGCCACACCAGTGGGGCAGGTCATTGATAGTTGTTATTTCAATTTCATTTTGTACACTTGTGCCTGAAGAAGGCAGTGCTTTCCTGACTATGCAGTCCATGTATCTCTGTCCTTTGGGGGAGATTGCAGGGTATGTGGTGCTGAGAACACATTGCTGCTTAATTATGAAAATACGTAACAGCAAACTGCCAATGGAGTGGTATCAGGGGAGGGAGCCAGAGTTTCCTCAAACTCAGCTAGGTATAATTTGGAAAACACTTTATAAAAACAAAGTAACTAAAAATAACTAAGTAAAAACTTGGATAGAGATCAATCTTGCTTGATATTTGAATAAAAACAATCTTTCTGATGAAATATCCAGAGTGGTTACCAGCTCTACAATAAGAGGTCGTAGCCTTTGTTTAGCCACATTTTAGGGCTCTCTTTCATATTTTTCAAATGGGCAAATAGAATTTTAAAAGCAAAATTACATTCAATCTATTCAAGTTAAGGACACTAAAGTCTCTACAATTAAGAAAGAGAATGAGAAAGAAGAATACTGTATTTTATTTAGAAAAACAGTGTTAAAAAATGGGGCTGAAGTGAAAAGTGAGTACTTGATCTTCAAGAAAGATGAGAATCTATTGGTTTCAATGGTTAGCTTTCTCCAGAATGTTGCATGGGGTTTGACTTTTAATATTTTGTTTTTGTTATTATGTAGCTCCTTCTCTCCAGTCATTAAGAGGTAAGCAGTACAACCCTTTCTTTGCTGAGGGGGAATAAAAAAGAAAGAGAATATGAACAGAACTCTTTTGTCACAAGCCAGTGACATCACTCTGAGATCCTGAGTCTACTTTCCTACAGATCTCGGGATCGGGCAAAGAATAAAAGCTTTATATTCAGCTAACAACCAAATAATGCGCTAACTTCTAAAGAGTTAGCTAGTTATAGTGCAACATATTGCCCCTCCCTCTTTAGAGAGTAAGTGAAAAAGAAAAGTTAACTATGACTTAGTAAATGAAAAAAAGAATCCTTGTAACTGAGTAAAAAGAAATAAGCTTGTGGGGGGGGGGTGAGAGAGAGTGAGTGTCTTCATCTTCATTCATTCATTCTTAGGATCCAATGTAACCTGTCAAAGGTAGCTTCAGTCAGAGTTAGGGGGTACTTTGGGATCTTCACTGGTTTGGATGGGTCTAGAGAATTCTCCATGACTCTCTTGAATGCCACACTTCTTTATCTGTTAAATAAAGTGACTCACTCTACATAATCTAGACAGCCATCTGATTGATATTGACAAGGGGAAGAGATGCAAATAATCACACTGGCTTATTGTCTTGTGAAATAAGAAGGAAAATATAGGGCAGGATGTCACATGACCAATCTGATTTCTCTGGTCAAATATATATAGAGAGAGAGAAAGAGGAAGAGATTATAAAAGAAAATAATTCATCTTGTTTTGTTCTCAATTTTTATATAAACCTTGTTCAGAAAGTGTTGTTGTATTTTGTAGCGTGTGTGAGATGCCCCTTCACGAGTCACATTGACATTCAGCCTGAGACCTGAACAGCACTTGTAGGGGAGCAGAACTTGCCACCACCAAATACTATGTCTTTTGGCATAAGGATTGTTTCAGGCTGATTATTTTTGACAAACAGAAGACTCTGGAAGTTCTTCTTTTTATCTCCTCTTTAACTGCCTAAAAGAATTCAGATCAGAAGTCCTACAGCAGGAAGGAAACTATTACCAGAGACAACTAGAAAGAAAATGGGTGTGGTATGCTCAGGGCCAGGAGATAAAAGTTCTTTCAGTGTCTCCAATGTCTCTACATGGTGTGGCAAATATTCGCTCTTCCCATCTCCCTGTTGTCTTCCTTCCTTTTGAAGCCCCAGACCCCCCTTTTTTTCTTAGCTCAGGAAGACATATAAGCCTCAATTGTCTGTTTTTGACCTTCTCATGTCTATGTGAGGCTTCTGCATGTACATAATTATTTTTTTTTCTTCTATTCAACAGTCTTAAGATATTTCTAGGCCAGCCAGGAAAACCTATAAGGGTAGAGGAAAATGTTTTACTCCCCAACACAGCTAAGTGGTCTCAAGAATATGTGTGTTAGAGAAAACTTGTTGTTTCAGAGAATCACAGTGACAGAAGAAAATGTTTCTTGGTGGCGTTATAAAGCTCCTAAATATGACCGCATGAATTAGAGAGGGGTTGTGTCATCACATTCCAAACAGATAGCCTATCCCGAAGCATACATTTGGCAGACTACTACAGAAGTGGCCAAAATGTTTGATTTTATGATACTGCCTGTGACAATGTAAATGAAGGTCGTTAATGTCTATCTATTGGAACCCTTTTAATTACAGATGTTTAAATTGAACCTACAAGGAGTAGAGAAATTCTAAACAAAGCCCGATGTCATCTCTTCTGTTTAAGGAAATAAGAAGAGAAATGATAATAGAATGTAAGGGAAGGAGCCTTCCCTAATGTAACATAAGCGTTGGATAAAACAGGCAGCCCTTGCCCTGTCCAGGGTTTTTTGCTGTTGTTTCCCTCTGCCTTACAGAAATTCTCTGTAAAGAGATTTATTCATGTTGTCACCAACTGCCAGATACGCATCTTCTCTCCATATGCAAAATCTCACCTCTTCGGTTTAGGGATGAATTTTTATTCTCCAAGGGCTCATTTTTCATAAACACTTGGAAAGGACTTACCTAGTTGTATGGTGTATTTCATATGCAAATCTAGCCAGTCAATGGCAGAGTGGACGCTGATTAGATACAGGAGATGGTAATCATGAGGACTTTTAATGTTATTGAGGGAGACAATGTCCTTGTCTGTGTCCTAAGGACTCCAGAGGTAGAGTGTGCCACTGTGATGCGGCATGTTGATCTGATGGTATTGGCCATAGTTGCTGAAGTGCTGGAATTCAATCAACCCCTGGATATGGAACAGCACGAAACGGCAACGTTGGAACTTTATCTTTTTGGTCCTTGGAAAACTGCTGGGGTTAGGGTTGTGTGTGTGACAATCGTGCCTTTTCTCTTTTGCTCTATCTTTCCAGCTTGTTTCATCAGCATATTTTTTAAAAAGTGCCTTGAATGTAGATGGCTTCTTCCTGCTGAGCTAGTCAAAGTGCTTTACATACATTATCTCTCATTTGTCCCTCCTCTAATCTGCAGTTTTTGATAGATGTCAAAGGAATCAAAGGAATGTCCTTTTTCCCTTTTAATTTGAGGGGGAAGCCAAGGCTACTACAAGATTAAAAGTACAGAAGAGTGACTTTTCCAAAATGGCATCCAGCTTTGGAATTCCTTTATAATCCAGCAAAAAAGAAAAACACCTTATTTGATTTTCACAGCTGCTGTTCACCTAGTAGTCCACTCTCCTTTCTTTCCTAAACCTAAAAAGGCTGCACTTTTCAAATTCCCCCCCTCCCCCATGGGGTGACCTTTGTGGACTCTCTGGCTTATGAAAATTCAGCAAAAGTGATGTCACTTCCTGGCTAGAAGGTCCTCCTTGGCTCTCCAGTCCCTCTTTTCTCTATCAGCGAGTATTGTGAGGCAAAGCCATCCCTGCCCTGAGATAATACACACACACACACACACACACACAGGATATCTGTGCAAAAGAGAAATATTGAATCATGGAGATTTGGTGGTTATTTCTTGTATCAGTATAAACTTAGTCTATTTTCACTAATACACCTTATTTGGGTAATACTTAAACATAATGAAATTATAACACTGCTACTTTGGAATCATAGAGTGTACAACTGGATGAAAAACAACAACATCCCCATCAGGCAAATAAGTTAATTCCTATAA
The DNA here is from genome assembly GCF_054644295.1 of Miniopterus natalensis. Classification (NCBI taxonomy): domain Eukaryota; kingdom Metazoa; phylum Chordata; class Mammalia; order Chiroptera; family Miniopteridae; genus Miniopterus; species Miniopterus natalensis. Next base: position 55,904,659 of record NC_142087.1, read on the forward strand.
TGTGGATTTCTACAAATCAATGAAGTAAGTATATGTTGCTACAGGGTATTGTTCCTAGCACTTTTCTATATTAAAAGTAATAAATTGTACTGATTTTTCTTAATGTAAAAATAATGCATGTAAACTGAAAATAATTATGGAATACAAAAAACACAAAGAGAAAAATAAAAATAATCTATTCTCCTGTACCCAGAGATAACCGCTGCTATTATGTGGAAGCATTTTAGAGTAATTTTTAACAAAATAAACATTAGTGGTGGTTCTTACACCACTTTCTGGTTCCTGTAACAAGAACTACAAAGCTAAAAATGTTTAACTTTTCAAAAAATGTTAACAACTATTCCAAAGTTCTCAAAACAATAGGAAGTCACTGAGACAATCCGTCTAAAATACCAAAATCTTAATTAAGAAAATAATTTTTGTAGTTTTTTTTTTTTAATATGTTTTTATTTATTTCAGAGAGAGGAAGGGAGAGGGAGAGACAGATAGAAACATCAGTGATGAGAGAGAATCATTGATCAGCTGCCTCCTGCATGCTCCCTACTGGGGATCAAGCCCACAATCCAGGCATGTGCCCTGACAGGGAATCAAACTGTGACTTCCAGGTTCATGGGTCAACCACTGAGCCACATCGACTGGACCAATTTTTTAATGCGAACTGTTTAAAGATAAACTGAGGCACATTAAAAATATTAAGAGTTTATTTGAGCAAAAATCAATTTGAATCAGTTAGGACCACAACTCTCATTTTCCTAGCTCCCTGCATCATTCTCTTCTCTGGAAGTTGCTCTGTGATGAAAGCAGTCCATCCCCCCAATGTTAGCACCCCTAGCCAGGCTCAGCATGGTTCCAATGACTATTCAGTGTCAGAATATTTGCACCTTGAGTCAAGACGTCTCTGAAGAACCATCTCAGCTTAAGAACTCTCCATGAGGTTGGTCAAAGGTTCTGTTGAAACTATATGAAAGATTAACTTTTCTGTCAGCCCAGTTCTGCTTTCCCTTATTTTCTTAAAGTTTTTGTTTCCAAAAGCACTACCCCATAGACCTCCTATAAACAATTTGTGAGTCAGAGTCTATTTCCTGTTAACTCTCTGTGATAGCATTATTTACATAATCTGGTTTATTTATTTTAACTTTTTTAGAGAATCACATTGTCTGACTATAGAACGATGTAATTTTCATATTCTTTGTGGAAGGACTGAATATTTCTTATGTTAGTAAACACAGTGATGCCAACATATACTTTTGTGCATTCCACAAGTGCACACATGTAAGGATTTCTCTTGGATATATAAATAAGAATGGTATGGTTGGGTCTCAAGGCATGAGAATCACTTCTTTTAATAAAAAATGCCAAATTATTTGCCAAGGTGATTGTATCAATAGTCACTCCCACCAGCAGTATGTAAAACTCAGTTGCCCCAAACAGCGTCGACGCTTGCCTGCCTTCTACTGATTTTCGGCCAGTGTGTTGGGCATGAAATATTCCCTCATAGAAAGTTTACATTTTACTGTACTGATTACTGCCCAATTGAGTGTCCTTTCATATGATTATATCTCTCTGTTCTCTTTTGTGAAATGCCAATTGATTACCCTCGTGTGTGTGAGCGTGCGCCTGTGTGTTTCAAAATCTTTTTCTCTCACCATCCCCAATATATTTTTCTCATTAAGTAATAAGAGTTCTTTATATCATCTCTATATAATCTATTAGTTATATGTGTATGAAATATCATCCTCCAGTTTGTGATGTAACTTTATTTGCTTAATAACCTTTTGGAAAAATGGGAATGTTAATTTTAATATATTGATATTTATAGATCTTTTCTTTTATGGTGACATATATTAGGTCTTGTTTAAGAATTTTTTTTCATGCTAAGATCTTTAAGATACTTTTCTATATGATTCTGTAATTTTTTGTCTCTATAATTTAGCCATTTACATTTAATTTTTAACCTACATCAATGATTTTTATTAATAGTATAAAGTAGAGGCCCAAATAAGTTTTTATGGACAAGTGATTGTCCTGGAAAAATCTACTGAAGATGTTTTCTCTGCCACTATGTAGCCGTGAATCTGGTTCTTAATCAACTTCCTTGGAGACCTGGGTCTAACTTAGTAGGGCTTTTTCTCTTCAATATCTTACCTCCATTTCCCCCGCCCCCAGATGAATCACTATAACTTCACAATAAATCTTGATATTTGCTAATGTTTTGACTGTTCTTGACATCTAGAATGTATTGTTTATTCTTGCACTTTGCTTCTCCATACACATTTCAGAATCAACTTATCATTTAAAAAAAAAAAAAGGCTGTTGGGATTGTTACTGAATTGTATTGCAGCTATAGTTCATTTGGGGGAAAATTACATCTTTTCAATATTGCATCTTCTTATCTATAAGCATTACATATGACTTCATTTATTTAAATATTTTCTAATGTCTTCCAATAAGTTTCTATACATTTTTCCATAAGGGCTTGCTAATTCTATATTTTTTAAAGATTCATACTTATCTTCAATTTGTGGTGATTATATACTATATTATTTTAGTTTTTACACTTGCCAATATATCATATAGAAATAAATGTAATTTATTGTATATACTGATTTTCTATACAGCAATTTGCTAAATTATCTTATTAATATTTTTCATAGCCACTTGTCCTTAGGAATGGCAATCTGACCATATAAAAGGGAAGTTTAAACCCCTATGAAAAATAGAAGCAAAAAGAAAAAAAAAACTCTTGGAGATATGTAAACGTTCCAGCCTAAATCATTCCAGTGATGGAAAAAAATTTACAATAAAATCCTTATGAATGGATTTTTACAAATCTAGCTTTTGTGTTTTCACTGGGATGTGTCTACTGCTAAGAAATTGTGTTCTGCCTTGTTCAGATACCAGGTTCTTTTCTCCCTGGGATGATGCTTTGGGGTTTATGATAGATAGAAAAGTAAAATATAACACTTTTCTCCCCACCTCCATCCTTACTTCAAAAGAAACTGCTCTGTTGGATGCTCCTCCCGAAGTTCCTATTGACAGGAGATCAATCATTTTATTTGTATACTACTTTTCACAGCACTAAAAGTGCTTCATAGAACTAGTAACATCCCAGTTCCCAACTTAGACTGACAAATTATTTGTTCAAAAGGCAAGCTTATCAAGCCTGCACTGCTTACCTTTTCTGTGTGCAGAGCTGTATAGGCTGAATGTGAAATAGGGTAGAATCTGGCGCCCATGTCCTTAGACAAGCAGAGGTGCTGTGCAAGTCTCTTAGAATTGCAAGCTGCAGGTTCCTGGGGGTCTGAGAGGCCATCTGTACCTGCAAGGAAGAGCGCTTATTAGTTTGTCCAGTGGCCTCTCATAGGTGACTCACTGCCATGAGTTTCAAACCCTTGGGTTGAAAATTATCATGGAGTCCTCCCCATTCTAGTGGCTGTCCTCAGTAACCAAGCCTCAGTGGTTAAGGTGATTTTAAACAAAACTGGACAATTTCTTTATTAGCAAAATGTATAATCATGCTCTTTAAAACTATTCTTCAACATGGCTCTTCTGCTCTGGCCAGGTTTCTCCTTTGATTTTGTCTGCAGGTGTTTCATCTCCTCTCCTCCACCCTGCCCACACCATCACTCTCCCTGATTATTATTAACACACTTTTCTTGTCTTTTCAGAGATCTCATTACACTGGCATGACTCCTCTCTCTAATCTGAATGATCCAACTTAAATTTATGTTCCCTTAAAATCTTTTATTTTAATAGTATTTTAGAGATAAATTAATATTTGCATATGTGTGTCTATGCTGTAATAAATACGTATATGAGTCTCAATACTGGGCCCCAGAAACATGATCATGTGAATCTCTATTTGCATTCTACAGTCCAGCTGTGCAATCATGGTGTAGTATATATAGCACTACACACATACACACCATGTGTATATTAAATTATTATATTACCATTCATATGTTGCTTTAGAAAATTTTCTTGCTTCCTATGCTGATGTTCTTCCTATTAAGATATTGTTAAATATTTGAAAGCAGGGGATGTACATCATTATTTCTTAATGTCTCCTAGATACATAGTAAAGAAATATGTAGATTTTTTAATATATATTAGGCAGAAATATAACACTTTTTGAGTGACTGCAACTACTAAGAAGTAAAATAATTTTAGTTTATGTACTCCAAATAGTAGAGGAGTATGGAAACACTGTTTGTATAAGCTTGTATACAATATATATAATGTATATACCTTATAGTTATTTGGGAAATGATTATAATTACCTATGTACCTTCACAAATTGATACATGCAATTCATACAATTATTTTATAATAACAAAAAAATAGGTATTTATACTATAAAACATTATATACATATATAGAATTGCATAGAGAATTTGTCTCAATAATGTAAAGCTAATTACAAGATTAAGACTATCTCAGTAGCTATTGAGAAAGAAATACATGTATAATTCATATCTGATTTCAGTAGGTTTACTCTTTAGAAAAACAAAATCCAATAGTTTTCACTGAGAAAAAAAAACACCCAAAACATGTTATGGCTTAGAAAAAAAATATTTATAGTATTTAACTTGTGCAAATATTTCCCTCTCAACAAATTTTTCTATTAGCACATACATTTTTGGCCATAAAACAACCTTTAAGCCACATTTTACTAAGCCCTAAAGCAGACAAAAATCAAATGCAGATGTGGAATGGGAGCCAAACAGATGCTGCAAACCCCCGTCTATATCCTAAAGGAATCTATTTTCTATCAAAAAGAAACTTAATTTCTACTATAAAGGATTTGATTATATATTGTTATACAAAATGTGATTAATGTTTTGTGGTGATTAATCAACTGCAAAATATATAATTATGCCATCTGTATTTTTCCAGCTTCTTGTCACTTACAAATTCTGCAGGGGAGCTGGGAGGTGGGGTGTTGAGAACTTGTAGCATTTGAAGAGCTTTGAAGCCACAGGAAACTACTCTGGGGAACAGCACAACTTATAGGCCTAGTGCTTATTCTAATGGAAAAGTACTAAGATCATAAACAAAGAGACCCCCAAAGCCCACTGGCTCCCTGCAGAATGGAAGACCCTGATAAGAGAGGCTCCAGCCTCCCAGGCACAGCAAGAATTAGCTCCCCTCAATAAAATGCCATTTGCTCTTTTCCCCAAGAACAGGTTACAGAATCTGCCTGCACCAGTAGATGTGATGGCCCCAGTGCCAGGCAAGGATTTATCATTTATTTCTGTATGTCAATAAAGTAAATAATTTTGTATTTCTATCCCACTCCAACCCAAGACGAAAGACTGTGATTAAGGTTTATGCCATGACTCATATTCATGTCTTCCTAAAAAATGAAAACTATTAGAGTTGTATTTACAACATGTCCCAGTTGGAAAAAGTTTCAATATAGTTGAGAGTTGCTTATTAAGTTGAATTCTGCAGAATACCTAGGGTTTTAATATATTATTTTGACCTAGATAATGCTAGATAATATGTTTCATTGATTTTTTTTTTCATTTTACTATTGCTTTTGGGGGAGCATTATGCAGAAACAGCTTAAAATGAGTTCTGCTTCAAATTCCCAGTGGTTTTTAGTAAGAAGAATGGCACTCTACTTGTGCGCTGAATGGTAGCACTGGGAGATGGAATGATTTTCTTAAAGCATACTTCCTTAACCCTGGATATACATCAGAATCACATGGAGTTAGTTTTTTAAATGCAAAGTCTGGGCCACACCTGCAGAGATTCTGTTTTAATTGTTCTGGGGTGGTGTTTTCAGAAGCTTCCAGATCATTTTCATGTTATGCTTATCTTAGGTGGGTATACAATAAGCCAGTAATTCTTCAGCTGTGCCCCTGCCCCCCACCCCGACCATCAGTTCAGCCTCACTTGGAAACTCATTAGAAATGTAAGCTATCAAGCTCCATTACAGATCTACTGAATCTGAAACTCTGGGCATGAGGTCCAGTGGTCTGGAATGCAGTAAACCTTTCTCAGGAATTTGATATACCCTAATCACTTCTGAAAATATTAGCCTGCATTAGAATCAGAATGTCTGATACAGTGTGTTTAATAATTTGTATTTCTAACTAGTTTCCACTTGATGCTAATGCTGATGCTGCTATTTGGGGGACTACACTTTCGTACTACAGTGTTCAAGTTTTGCAGCAAACATAAGCTGATACTAACAAGACAGCATATTTATATAGTTTTAAATGCTACGTCTTACTCTTCTTAATCTAAGAATTATGTATTTTAAAGACAGCCTTTGTAAAACCTTTAGTTTCAAACCCCAGGTAATACTCCAAGGTCTCTGTCCAGCTTCTGGAACAAAAGCTCTGTATATGCAGGAGCTTATCTGTCTTGTTTAGCAGAGTTTAACTCTCAATAAACATATATGGCATGAAAGAGAAAATAAAAGGATATTTTGGTTGAGCTCATTGGCAAAGTCTAGAAAAAGAATTGACTTACCCTTTTCAGTAGATGAGTTATTTATTTGACAAGTTGTTTTGAAATGATATTGACTAGATTTGTTGTTTTGGTTAAAAGCTTGAATATGTCCAGTTTGGCAACTGGCAATAAGCAGACATCTATTGACTAGATATTTTTGGTTCTGAACCAGTTACCACGAATCTGAATAGACCTCAGCTAATGTAGCCACTGCAGTTCTGTTCTGTTCATATGGTCCTAATATCTATAAACTTTTAACAATTCCAATTTCCATGATTTTGACAAGTGTCTTTGCCATACCAAAAACTTGAAAATATCCATTGGGGGAAGAACTTATAATTTGCACATATTGATAAATAAAATAATAAAATAAAATAAAATAAAATAAAATAAAATAAAATAAAATAAAATAAAATAAAATAAAATAAAATAAAATAAAATAAAATAAAATAAATAAAATAAAATAAAATAAAATAAAAATAAAATAATAAAATAAAATAAAATAAATAAAATAAAATAAAATAAAATAAAATAAAATAAAATAAATAAAATAAAATAAAATAAATAAAATAAAATAACCTGTCTGTATAGATATAGACTTTCTTTGAAAATTTTCAAGCCGAATGAAAGAAAGTTGCAGAATGGTAAGAAGAGACTGAGAACATTTATGTAAAATTTAAAGCAAAAACATACATGGCATGTAAATACACTAGAATAGTCTGCCCTTCCAGGCAAGATTGGAGAATGTATTGACAAAAGAATGGAAAGGTGATTTAAATAAAAATTGATTTGACAGGAAATGCATGTGATTTAAATATGCAAATTACTACTTTTTAATATGTAATCAGTTCTGGAGGTCCATTAGATCAGTTTACTTTTGGAATATTAAAATATTTAAAAAGTTGAAGGAATAAGAAAGTGATACCATAGAGTTCTGTCTCAGAGCAGAGAAGAAAATGTGTGCTAATTTCAGCCTTTATTTGGGCAAGTGTTTGTCGACCTCTTGAGTACAGTACTAGGTAGGATGGTCATTATGGTTAAAATGATACATTTTTGTCTTCAAAGGGTTTGCAAGTCCAAAGCCCCATGTGACCAATAAAAATTGAAGGAGGTTGAAATTCTAGGTAAAATTTCATGTTTCTTAAGACATTTTCTAAATTATTCTAATCTCTGTCAGCCATCCTCTCTTCACTATAAATTTTAATATCATTGTAAAAAGAAATTCAACTCAAGGAAAATCAAAGTATATTCATTTTCACTTAACAGTTAAACACTGAAAATGTTTTTTCTGTGTTCTGATCATTACAATCTCCTCCATAAGAACAAACAATTGATATTTTGTTATAGAACTTCATCTTTCTAAAGACATCATAGCAGGGTAACCAATTAAAGGAGACCATTAAGGAAATATATTTCAATTAAGGTTACACTCAGCAGATAGGACTTCTTGGTAGATAAGAGGAATCTTTTAAATGTGGGCTTTATATTTATTTTTTTCATTTTATCATGTTGATTATCACAGCATGAGGCATTATTTTAGATTAAAAGCATTGTGAAACGTTAAATTTAAAAATGAAAAAGCCAATATGCACAATTAAACAATTATCACTTTCAACCTAGACTCACAAATGAAAATAAATAGGTAAGACCAGAGCACATAAACACTTAGGGGGCCTCGGTTATACTCACTGCCTCTGTGGCAGCTCCATTAACTTGAAACCTTGAGTTGTTATTAAGAAATTACAATCTTGCCTCAGGAAGGGAGCAGAGTTATGCTTGTTCATAAACCTGGGGTATACCTTCCTCATCATGAGTAGATATATGTTTTAACATGTGGCATTTAACAAATGCACAATCTACCTCCTTTCTCTCAAAATGAGTTTTCAAATTTTATTGAAGAGTGTAGTAAGTCTGTAACTTAGGGCAGAGCCAGCACTTCAAATACATAGCAATGATAGAGAAAATAAAAGAATGAACAACAGTAATGGCAAACAACAAAAGCACTTTAGGGAGGCTCCAAACCCAGCTTACATACTTTTGTCAGCCAGGAACAGCACAGATACTGAGAACAGTGCGCACAGCTACGGTGTCAGGCCTGCTGGTCTCCAAGACTATGAACAGATAAAGGCAGTGATTCTCAGTAATGGATCATCTGCTTGAAGCCACCCAGGGGACAGAGGTCAGAATAGTCTACCTTGATATAGGTTTGAAACACCAGAAATTTAAGAAGGTAGGGAAGCATGAGGACAGGGTCAAAGCTATGTGATCAGAAATTGCAACAAACTACACTGGCTGGACAAAGGGAAGGGCATTCGACTCCCCAATAGCTTAGCAAGGAGAGATCTGAACCACAACTATAAGACTTGAGGTCCTTAAAGGAAGGGAACAAAGCCAAAATCATGAGGCAAAGACAGGTAATAAAAGGGAGGTTGAAATAGTGAGGAAAATAGAAACAATAAGTGTGCGCACATAAAATTTCCCAGTTAAAATTAGCATTTCCTCCAAAATTGAAAAAACAAGTGAAATCAAACATATATATGTGTGCGTGTGTGTGTGTGTATTCCAAATTCCTGGAAAAAATTATCCCAGATAATATTTATTTTGTGTAAAGTCTTAGAGTAGTTTAAACACACTAAATTACAATGCAATAAAACTTAAACTTCTCTCCAAAAAAGGCATAATCAATTTTTAAGGCCAACAAATGGCAGGAACATATTCATACTACCTCTAAATGACAAATCATTATTCTCTGGTATATATATTAAGAATTAAGCAAATTAGTAAGGCAAAGACAAACATCTTAAAAGTTGTAAACACAATACATAAAAGAGAAAAAAGAGTTCATTAAAGATACTGTAACCACACAGAAACTTCTCTTCTTTAATATGACTTTTTCCATAATTCATGCAGTCTAATAGCACCCTGACTCACTGGCCTCCTTTCACCCAGATCCTTCCACCTTTGTACATACTGCTCGTTCACCCCCTTAATCATTAGCCCTTAGGACCTCGGCTTCTGGTCAGGGTCAGACTGTTTTAAGAATAAAGCCTCAGGTCTGTTGATCAAGGGAAAAGAATTTCAGTCAAACTAAAGAAAAATTCTCGACCTGAGGTGTTTTTTAGCCCCAGGCCCTGGAAAGCAGAATGACCTTATGGACCACACCCTCAGGAAACCAGCCAGAACAATGCCTAGGCTGACATCAGGACCTGATACAATTATCAACTACTCCCCACCCTGGTCCCCAACCAATCAGAACTCATGTCCCCGGTTATATTTTTGAAAGTTCTTTGAGGAGCATATTTCTTTTCATGGAGGACTGTCACAGGCATTGCCACTATCTTACATTTCTGACCCCACCCACTTAATGCCAGCAGCACCTTCCAATCATCATGACAACCCACAACTTCGCTACAAATTTCCAGTGCCTCTCGGAATGTGAGAGCACCTACTGTGCGAAGCACTGATTACAGCAGGGGGCTCTTTCCGTGCATTGATTGTGATATAAATTGGTGCAATTTACAGAGCAGTTCATTCATTTATAATAATTTTAAAGGTTTCATTCTCTAAGACCAAGCTACTTTACTCACAAGCATACGTTCCAGATAAACCCTAGCTCATGGCTTGGGGAAGATGCACATGAGTGATTAGAGCAGCACAAAGAAAAACTGAAACCACCTAAGTGTCTGTAAACAGGAGAAGGGGTAAATAAACTGTGACATATTCTTGCAAAATAATACTCCATAGATATACATACAAAGGATAGAGCCACATATATGAATTGATACATTTTAAAAACATAATATTTAGAAAAGTTATAGAAGAAGCTGTACAGTATAATGTTAATTACATACATTTTTAAAATATGAAACCAATACTTTACATTGTTTAATATACATACATATGTGATAAACAAATAATAACTCACTCTGCTATTGAGGCAGGCTCTCCCTCCAGAAAGGGAGGGGAATCTAGTATGTTACTTTCCTAAGGAAAGAGTTCAGAGTAGACAGTGAAAATATTTATGTTGTTTACCTGGTATCTATAAAAGTGATTATTATATTTTTCTCTATAATGATATACAGTTATTTTCTCAAACTATCTTGTTTTAGTTAACCAGAGTGAGTACCTCTTTCAAGGAATGGGGTTCTGTTGGTAACAAGAGAAAAAGGTTTTTTTGTTTGTTTGTTTGTTTTTTTCATAAGTCTTTCATCCGATATTTGAAATATTTCCTTACAAAAACATTTTCCCACAGGTCTTTTTGATAGCCTCACTTCTTCTCTGTATCATACAAAATCCACACTGTTTGACTGGATAAAACAATGTATCATTCATCTTTTTTTCCCTTAGCTTCTAGCATAATGTCTACCTTGTGTATCATAAGAGAAATAAATGGCTGGAATGTGGGGGTAGATTTTGTATAAAAATAAACACATGAAATGTGTGTTACAGATAAAATGGTTTTGCTCTGTGCCAGGAACTTTATTTTGGAGAGTGTTTGTCCTGAGAAAATTAATTTTATGTTGAAATAGATGTGTTTTCTATAATCTCTCAAAGCAAAAATTATTTCTTAGGTTATTTCTAAGTGTTTCAGACATTCTACAACATACATGAAAGCAGAGAACTTACTTATGTTTATTTTCCCTTTTTTTAATTGCAAAGGTTTATACAGTAAGAAATTACAAATAGAGCAGTAGTTAAAGCTGTGCCACAGCTGTTAAACATTTTCATTTCATTTTTGAACTTTGGACAATTGCAGAGTAGCAGAGACTTCACAGCAAACAGCGTAAGGCAGGGACCTTTAAGTCAGGGACCTTTCAAACACAAAGCACTGTGTAATGTAGGGATTTGGAATAAAAGGGGGTATAGAAGAATGATGCAACATGAAAACAGATGTTGAAAATAAATAAAATCCACTTATCTTACTTGTGACTACAAAGTGGTTAATCAATTCAAATGTAAATTATTATTTCTATTGTTTTTATTTTGTTTTCACAAACACTTAAGATATTAAGAGCCCAGGTATCTACTCTGAGGGGGACCTAACTAAGAGCTAAAGTCAAAATCTGAAACTCAGACTCTGCAGTTCGCTTCCGAAGCATCTCTTGCTAAAGGATGCCAGTACAATCCCTATTGTTGCCTAGGTAGGCTATTTATTAAAAGTATTCAATAAATTTTGTTGAGTAAATAGATTAATTGGATTTGTCACAGCAGGGCATCATGCTTCATTTAGCCCAAGAATTGGCTTCCATCAGTAGCATTAGATGTTGTTTTAAAGTTGCAGGAATATCTATCATAGTGACAATTCAGAGATTAGCTTTATTTATGAAAGATACCCATTTCTATTTAAGCCCATTATGCACTGTCCTCATTGATTTATCTGAATTTTTATTAACGTACTTTCACATAGACCTTGTTCCAGTTTGTAATAAAAACTCTCTATTAACCCCAAATTTATTACTTGAAAAATGTTAGAGAAGGGTATGCTGGGTTGAGTAGACCATGATACTGTCATTTATATTTTCTTCCCACCCCATATAACAGTTTTGAACTTCACGCTCTGTCCCCTAATTTTCAGCCTTCCATCAGTCACTAATTTATTCACTTGGTTAGTTAAGTATCCAAATAAATAGTTAAGTATCATTATGTGCCATGCATCGGGATGGGTGCTGGGGGTAAAGCAGTGACAAAACATACGAAGTCTCTGCCCTCATGAAGCCCCTCCAAAGGGGAGACAGACAAGAAACTGAAGAAAAACTATATATAATCTATCTGTTCATCTAATTATGCCAGGCCATGTGAAGTACTAAGGCAAAACTGAAGCAGAAATGGGTAATAGGAAGTGATAGGAAGTGTGTGTGTGTGTGTGTGTGTGTGTGTGTGTGTGTTGTGCAAGGGGGATGAAAACGGTGGCGGTGGTGGTAGTCGGGTTGTGGTTTTAGATAAGGTGACGGAGAAAGGTCTTTTTGAATTGAATTTATTGGGGAGGCATTGGTTAATAAGATTATATAGGTTTCAGGTGTGCAATTCTACAACACATCACCTGCACATTGCATTGTGTGTTTACCCCTCCAGATCAAGTCTCCTTCCATCACCTTTTATCAACACTTTACCCTCTCCTACCCCCACCCCCTTCTGTCTGGCAAATGCCTTTCTGAGTATGTGGCTTTTTGAGTGAAGGTGGGGAAAAAAGCAATAAGTAAATCAATGAGAAGAGTTTTCCAGGTAGCAGGATGAGCTAGTGCAAAGATCCCAGGGCTGGGGTGGGCCTGGTGTTTTCAAGGACCAGAGACAATGCTGGAATAGAGGCCTCAGACGTTTGCCTGAACCTCTAAAGTCGAGTCTCTTTTTTTGCCTATCACCTTGATTGATCAACTCTATCAGTTCTCTTTGCTGTGACTCTTGAGTTACAAAAACCAGGACTGCAAAGAACCATTCTGGTTTCCTGTAAGAAACAGTAACTCTTAGAATTTAGATCTTCCCCCCGCGTAGCTGAGTATGTTTTATGCATCCGCCTATCCCCAAACCCACTCCTCCCCAGCGATTTTATAGCGTAAGTTTTCCTTAAGGTTCACACGGTTTGGAACGGTCTTGTTCTCTTCACATTGCATATTCTACTATCAGTGTGAAAGGGGTGACATGGCTACATCCAAAAAGGCACCTGTGTCTTCCTAAGGGAAATTGGGTATCTGAATTCCACTTCCTATATGAAATAGTTATTGCTACACTATACTCAGGCTAAAGAAACTGTTTAAATAAAGGACAAAAAAAATAAGCATTGCATCAGTTTAGTTTTGGCACATTCTAAGCTAGAATTCTTTTAAAATACTACTTGGCTACCGTGCAAATAATTCCTGATCTATATTGATCTGTTTTACAGTGAGCACAAGTGTACCCTGAATATATCCCTTGGTTATAGAACATTTTTAAGTTACTAGACACGTTTTCTAATTTGTTTTACCCTTGAACAAACTGAAACTCAAAACTTAATTCTGAACTCCCTTCTATAGAGTGCTGTTTGTAAGATTTACATGCTCATTCAATTAATTATAAAAACACAGGTGAAAGCCCTGCCTGTCTATTCTGATCCATTCATCCATTGTTTCAAATTGTTATCATTACTGTGGCTGTGAAATGTTATATCTGGTACTATTAGCTGCCTCTTACCTCTTTATTTTTTCACTTCTCAATAGCTTTCCTAACTACATTAACTTTATATTGATACAGCATAAAATCCTCTAGCTATTTCCTAAAAACATTATGTTTATTATTTTTAATTTACTTTATTGGATTATAATTCATACTAAATATAGTGATCTTAATTATATAGTTTGATGAGTTTTTTACACATGTAATCACCACATTGAAGATAGAAAACATTTTTATCACTTAAAGGTTATTTAATGCCCCTTCCCAGTCTATCACCACCCACCTCTGGCCCCAGTCACTGCTCTGCTTTCTATCAATGCAGATTAAATTAGCCTTTTCTAGAGTTTCACAGAAATAGAATGATCCAGCATGGTGCTCATTGGTGTCTGGAATCTCTGGCGTGTTTTTAGATTGATTATGTCGCTATCTACCAGTAGTGTGTTTCTTCTTGTTTCTGAGTGCTGTTTCATTCCAGGGATTATCATGACTTATTTACTCATTCATCTATTGGCGAACATCATCAGGACTTTCCCAGTTTTGGGCTATTATGCATAAAGTTTCTCTAAATAACCACATGCTAGTCTTTGTGTGGACATATTTTTATTTCTCTTCCACTTAGTCGTATAATTACTCTATTGCATGAAAGTGCATGTGTAACATTTTTAGAAACTGTAAAATCTTTTCCAAATTGCTTGAACCATTTTTAATTTCCATTAGCAATACATGAGTTTCGGTTACTCTACAACCTCATCAACAGTTTATATTGTGTGTGGGTTTCAGTTTTATCCATTCTAACGACTGTGTAGGAGTGTCTCTCTAGATTTTATTTACATTTCCCTCAAGGCTAATGAGAGTAGCTTTTCATATAGTTATTGGCCATTTGTATATCTTTATTTCTGATGTGTCTGTTTAACTTTTTCCCTCATTTTAAAAATTAGATTTATGTTATTACTATAGAATTATACAAGGGTATTTTATACACTTTCTGGACATTTTATTTTCTTAACAGTGTCTGTCAAAGAGCAGAGCATTCTAATTGAATAAAGGTCAATTGATTATGTTTTTCTTTTATGATTAGTTCTTTGTAGGCTCTATATGAGAAATGTTTGCTTTCCACAAGGACAAAACATTCTGCAATGTTCCTTCTGACACAAAATTTTTCTCCTTTGTTTCCTTCTGAAAGTTTTATAATATTAATGTTTTCATTTAAATGTATGATCTATTTTGAGTTAACTTTCATTTATGCTGGGGGGCTAAAGTTTGAGGTTTCTTATTTTTCATATGTATATCCAGATATCCCAGCACCATTTGCTGTAAAGGTGTTTTTTTCCATTTTGAATTACCTTGGTACCTTTATTGAAAATCAAGTGACCATGTATGTATGGATCTGAACTCATACATGCATAATAAATTGATTTCTGGAATCTCTATTCTGTTGCATTGATCTATGTATCTATGTATCTATTCTGACTCCAATAATATATTGTCTTACTTACTCTCACTTTATACTAAGTCCTCACATAGGTAAAATATTTCACTGTTTGTTTTCAATATTGCTTTGGTTATACTAGACCATTTTCATTACCAGCCTAATTCTAAAATCAGCTTATCAATTTATTTGGAACTACACTGCATCTATAGACAAGTGACTTCGGGAAAAATTTTAAAAATTCCTAATAATCCATGAAAATGTATATCTCTCAATTTAGTTTTGACTGAATCCTTTTGTCAGTGTTTTGAAGATATTAGTTTACAGGTGTTACAAATATTATATTAAATTTATCCTTAACATTATTTTTTGATAACTTAAGTTCCAATAATTCACTGATATTAAAAAGCAATTCATTTATGATATCAGTCTTGTATCCTGAGCCTGTACAAAATTCCCTGTGCCAGTGTGAAAATTATCTCTCAGTACACTGGACCTGTTTGGGGTTTTCTTTATTTAGATTTTCTCCAGGATCACAATCTTGCTTTGCCTATTGTCTGAAAAACAGTTGTTTGTATATTTCATCCAGTCTCCTGGGAAGGTAATTCTGGACCCATTGTTCCTTCAGGGCCATAAGTGGAAGTCCACAGCCATCTCTGCTTTTGTTCTTTTGTTAATATTAAATGTATATGATGTAGTTCAAGGAGACTGTATTCCTTAAAATAGTGAGTTTCTAATCCAAGAAAGTTTTTTTTTCAATTTCAAGCATTATTTTTTTCAGAATAACTTAAAAATGTGCTTAATATTTTGATACTCTGTATTTTTAAATCAATTTTCATTAATTAGATTACTATATAATTGTTTTGATGGTATATGTTAATGTTTCTGTACTAAGAATATATATATATATTTTAGTTTAAACTTTTTGACATTTATGTTAGTTGTCAGAAGTGAATATTATTAGGACCTATTTTGTTTGTGTTTTGTTTTGGAGAGGTATTTCTTTTTTTCCTTCCTTCCCTCCCTCCCTCCCTCCCTCCCTCCCTCCCTCCTTTCCTTCCTTCCTTCCTTCTTTCCTTCCTTCCTTCCTTCCTTCCTTCCTTCCTTCCTTCCTTCCTTCCTTCCTTCCTTCCTTCCTTCCTTCCTTCCTTCCTTCCTTCCATCCTTCCTTCCGTCCTTCCTTCCTTCCACAACTTAAAATATTTAGACAGCAATAGTTATTGAGATTCTTTTTTTTTTCTAATTTTAATCATTTACATTTTATTACAAAATTATCTATTTTCATTATGGATTTTAAATTTTTGCTTAGAATTGATTAAAATATTCTTCATATTGAATATATTCTCTTGTTTACCTGCCGTTTTTTTTCTATCCATGTGCCTTAATGTATTTCCTTCCCCCCCTTTTTGTTTATTAAATTAACCATTGTTTCATAGTTATGATTTATTTACAACTTTAAAATTTATTTGCTATTAATAAATCTTTCTCTAATATATTAACTTCTGTTTTATATTTCCTTTCTTTCCCTTTAGTTAGGCTAATTGTTTTTATTTGTTTTCCCATCTTTCTAAATTTACAGACTAATCAACTTACTGTCTTTTTTTTTTTTTTTTTAGTGAAAAAGTAATTTAAGGCCATTCATTTTCCTGTGAGAAAATATTTAACAGTGTCTTTGATAATATCCAATCTTCAGTATTAATCCTCTGTTGCTACATCAGTTTCTTTTCCCTCCACTCCTCTTCCACTAGTCTTAGGACAAATGCTGACCAAGAAGTGTGTTAGTGGCTCACCACCTAGGAAGAAAAATCAGATTCACTCATTCTACACAGGCTGCACTGGAAGGTGATATGTGCTGGATGTGAGTTTAGTTAACTGTGGGAGTTGCTTCTCTGATTGGATGAGGCAGTGGAGACAGCGGGGAGAATACATAGAACTCACTATCTCCAGTGCATTTATAGCTTGAAAATAAAATGTTTGAAAATAACTTTAATTTCTCATGTTTGATACATTCAAAATGAGCAAGGTGAGAGAAGCTGTGTAGGTTTTAATGGACACTAACCTTTAGAGCTCAACAGCAGGGCGACTAATCACATTTGTTTCAATTGATGCTTTATTGCCTGCCTTGAAGAAATATGGCCTAGTATTGCTTTGTATAGTCTTATGTTGAGGGATGCTCCAGTTATGACTCATTTATTCTCCTGAAGCTAACTAGTTAGAATATTTTTTCTTGAACAACGACAATAATAATATTGCAACATATTGAAAACCATTATAGAAATAGTGTCAGAATAATCATATCTATTTCCAAAAGAGAAAGAATGGATTGGGGTACAGAAACAGAATGTATAGAGGCTCAAGAGACTTGCTAGGGCAAGCACACACAAAAAAAGGCAAAAAAAATTGCAGAAAAAGGAATAATAAGACACCATTGCTCATGTTAAGCATACCATTGTTAACAATTCATGTTAAGTCAAACCATAAATTTATGTCCACCCGCTTTTTAGAAAGAACTCCCCTGAAGATAATTAACAATCATGCCTCTTTCCAGGGCAACATCCTTCTGTTTGGCCCCTGACCAATAGGTAACTCCATTCCCGAAGATACTGGTCTAATTTCTTACCCCTGGCAAAAGAGCCACAGGAAAAAGTGCAGCTCAATCTCTCTTTTTCAATTATATCTACCTACTCCCAACACGGTTCACCCAAACAACAAGTCCAAGGATTCTAAACAAGGTGGGTTTTTTTGCTATTGAACATGCCCAACGTGGGTCAGCCTCCCTGCAGTGCAGTTTCAATATGATTCAAAATGATTCTGGAATAAAATCAAATGATTTCTGTTTTTGTTTTTGTTTTCATCTATTATAAGGAAATTTCTAATCTCACAAGGCAAATATCTGATTTATTGAGGATACATACTCCAGAAGTATATCTACACTTAAGAATCATAACAGTTGAGAGATTCCTGCAAACATTAAATTTATCCACTAAGTTGAAATTACAAAAAATTGAGACAGTGCGTGATGGAATCATTCCTGACTTATGTGTATTAATAAAGTAGCATGGCACTTAGTTACCCCGGGCTAAAAATGCCAACTATTTATACTGACGATCTGATCTGTGTGTACACAATGACTTAAGGGTAACATAAAGACGACAGCCTATAAATAACCATATGTTTAACAATCCAAAACATTAAATTAAAATTCTCAGTCTCCTCATACCGTTAGTAGCTCAGATGATTACTAAAATATCACAACAAAAAGAAGGTCTACCTTACATCACATGGTTTCACTCTGCCATTCCAAGGTCCAAAATTCTTCCAGGCCACTGATCCAGTGAGTCAGATGATAAAAGTTATATTATTGTAACCAACAAGCTAACAGATTTAGCAAGTGACTGGGTTACTAGTAAAGTCAAATCATTTGAGACCAGCAAAAAAAGGGTATCTTTGGAATTAAGCAGGACAAACCAGTATGTCTCACTTTCCTCTTGACTAGACTATCATAAAAATATATTTACCAAAATAGGACACATATAGAATGTTATTCAATCGTTTCAAGATATCACAGGTGCATTTTTTTGCAATGCATATGTTACCACTGTAATTAATACTATTTATTTAGGCAATAATTGATTTTCGTGTAAACCAATATTCTTCCTTTTCTTGTGTACTCAATCACTATAATGGGCAATATATTGAAATAAAATTACTATGAGTTGAGGAGCATATCACATAGTGTGCAATACACAAAAACAGTTTTAATCACAATGAGTAAGCATGTCACCTTTTCTGAGCCACCCTAATAGTATCCTCAAGAGCCGGTTACTAAGTTTGCTAAAATAAAATCCAGACTTATAAAATAAAGAATGGTTTGCACAGATGGCTAAGCTCCCACACAATTATTTCCAGCTTCATTGATATATAATTGATATATAACACTGTGAAAGTTTAAGGTGTAAAATTTGATGATTAGGTACACATATATTATAAAATGATTGCCACAATAAAGTCCATTAATATCTCCATTGCTGCACATAACTAAATTGTTTTGTGGTGATAACATTTAAGATCACTCTCTTAACAAGTTTTGAGTATATACTATAGTCATCCTGCTACTCACTATATACCCAGAACTTATACATCTTATAAATGAACATTTATACACTTTGACCAACATTGCCACTCTTTTCACCACTCCTCACCCCCTGAGAAATCCTATTCTACTCTCTGTCTCTATCAGTTTGGCTTTTTTGATTCCACATGTAAGTGAGGTTATATATTTGTCTTTCTCTGACTGACTGAATTCACTTAGCATAATGCCCTAAATGTCTATCCATGTTGCCACAAATGACAGGATTTCCTTCATTTTTATGGCTAAATAAGATTCCATTTCTTACATTTTTTGGCTAAATAATAGTCCATTCTACACATACATATATAATTATTATATTTTCTTATCCATTTATCCCATGATGAACACTTAGGTTGCTTGTATGTCTTGGCCATTGTGAATAATGCTGCAATGAATGTGGAATGCAGATATCTCTTCATTATAGTGATTTCATTTCTTTCGGCTATACAACCAAATGCAATTGTGGAATCATATGGTAATACAATAGTTCTAGCTTTAATTTTCTGAGAAACTTCCATTCTGTTTATCTTTCCATTTATTTATGTCTTCCTCAGTTTATTTCCCCATCCAAAAATTGAGGGATTTTTGTCTTTGTTCTACAATTAAATAATGTTTCTTAGAATATATTTGGGGATGGGTGGGAAGAGAAATACAAATAGATGACAGAGAAGCAGGAAAATTACCTATCCATCATCTATCCATTTATTCACCTGTCCACCTATCTAGAGAGAGAAGAGATAGAAGCAGGCATGCCAGAGAGAGGAAACAAAGTGAGTCCCAGAACTGCTTGTCAGGGTATATGCAGAGCTGAGACTTGTTCAAACAAAACAAAGCAAAACAAAAAATCAATTAAATTGGGTTGTTTTTTTTTTTGGGGGGGGGGGGGGAGTGTTTGCAATTGAAATATTAACAGAGGACTAACCCTGAACTCCAGAATTTCATAGATGACTATGGTTGGGAAGGCTAGAGAAATAGAAGGTGACAATGCACTAAGTAAACAATAACTCAGAAAATTCTAAACAGAATTGACTGACAGTTCTCTATAATTTTTATACTAAGTGATCTTTCCAGCACAGATCAACATAGCTATTTTAGGGAGCATCAAGTACTGATACCCAACTAGGATAACAAATGGAGAAAATCTACTAGAGTAGGTCTAATTGGCTAAATATTTTCCTAATTTTTTGCTGAGAAATAATACATATTAATATTTGAAATTCTCTGGCTTATATTGTTCCTTGTATTTTCACTTAAATTAAGTGTATCAAAATATGCATAGACATTTCACCCTACAGTTAAAAGACTAAAGTGAATGACATTGTTGTCATGAAAAAATTCCAAAGAAAGAAATGCCCATAGATTCAGTTTCACAAAAATATATGAACACAGTGCAACTGATTTGACAATAATCATGCAAACCCACTAAAGGCTGTCCTTCTGAGGCTCTTCCTAAATAGCAGTTTAATGTGGATAACAACTATCTTAGTATTCTGCACATTACGAACATGTTATTTTGACAATAAATAAATTTACAAATTAGGCATTTTGGTTATATGTATAATTTTTAAGTATTTATATAACAACTACTTCACCCATTGCCTTCATAAATAGGAAGGAAGATATATATTTGATTATATTTCTCTAGGTATAATAGACCACGGGGCTAATTATAATTAATTAGAGGTTTGTGCAAGATCCAGAGCACCAAGATATAAATTGGGAAGATAGGCTGGCCTGATAAGACAAAGCTAAGGTTGTGTTGGGGTCAACAGTGATTAAAACCACTAACCTAAATGACTGCTAGAACATTTTTAACTCTACATTTACCTCCTCTACCATGCCTCTTGCTGTTTTTAATGACAAAATATCATTGATATGAAGATGTTAGGTTCATAAGAATCATAGAGTTTAGAGTTGTATGAGATATTGGAAATGTATTCCTGTTGTATACAATTTGTATTTCTTAGAGATTGTCTTTCATCCCAACCTGTTTCTTGGGAAATGTCTTCCCCACCCTTGTCCAGGAATAGCCAAAAAATAGTGGAAGTAGCAGGCTAGGTTTTTCCCCTTTGTTTTTTAAAGTAAGAAAGAATAATTTTGCTTTTATATGTTTTATATAATAAATTACTAAGTAAGATGTTTTAAGGAAAAGCTTATTTAAACTTCTTTGGAAAGCTACTAAGCAAGTGCAATATTCCAACTCATGTAGGAATAACCTTTTCAGTAACCATGACCATTTGTTAGTGAGAGAGCAGATTAAAGTTTTAATTGGCATTACAAAGGGGACTTATTATTTAAATTGAACATTATATTGACATTAGCTGACTTGAGGAGGAAATATTATTGTATCTCCTATGACCTTTCCATTTTTCATACAATCTAAATAAAGGCTATGCAAACTTATGAATAAGAAATATGCATGTTTAAAAAATGTGTATATAGTTTCAATGTATGTTGTTTTAATTTAGTTTGCTCTTTATATATTTCATATATTTAAACTTTCATTGAGTAAAGTTATAGTAAATAGACTTCAATGCCCTATCAAAGTTTTCCGCTAAAATAAAGGTATTTATTCAAAAGCCCAAGGAAACTAAGATGAATAAGAAGACAGTGGGTTTTGATATTAAAACTTTATAGCACAGTGGAGGTTGGACATGGGAACTATATTAAGCATGTCTTTTATTTTCTGTAATCTGATGCTTTGATTTCTGGGTTCTTACTGACCAAGAAGGGACTTCCATTGTCAGGGTTATTCAATTTCTAAAGATAAAATTTTCTAGGACCATAATTTCCACATGCAAACCAATCCATAGCCTATACCTCACCTCCTTCTTTATAATGCTCTCACTCTTCTGGTCACTATCCACCTTTTCTAATGGCCCAGGGCCTGGACCCCAAAAATAGAGACAGCCTTACGTTCAGGGCCCAATGAAATGATTCAAACAAGTTCAATCCAGCTGTTCCTGCCTCACTTATCCCTTCCCACTGAAACCACAATAAGAGGGTTGTCTACATTTTCCCCTTGCTTTCTCTGTCTCCTGACTTACCCTGGTGCTTCTCCATGTGGCTCCCTGTATGAAGTTCCAGGCCTCTTGTTTCTAGGGAACTGTAAGTAAACTTCTTCATTCATGACAGTCATTTTTGTATCTGTGTGTCTTAACCACACTTGGTTAAAACAAATCCTGGGTATCCTTAAAATAGGAAGTAGAATTAAATTGTTTCAAATTCTACCTCCTTGGATTCCTGAATATGTGAGACTGAACAAATTAGTAAACATAGGAGCCAGTGTTTCCTCAGCTCTATATATAGTGAAAATAATAGTATTTAACTGAAAGAATTGAGAATTAAATTTACATATATATTAATTATAATAATATCTATCACAAATTAAATTGTCAATAAATATGATATATTATTATATAATAGAACAAACCTGGTATGTTAGCTATGATTTGCAGGCCTCCCAATTCTAAATTCATTTAACATACTACAATTTGTACTCATGAACTATAACTGCATTGTCACTCTATACATCTATCTTCTATACAACTGCCTAAATATTATTTCTCAACTAGTAAATATTCTCATTCACTTACAAATATAACATATTACTGCATTGTCAGTGATCTAAGCATAACTATCTTCTGACTTGTTGGTGAATAACTAGAGAAGTAAAGAGGTTCACTAACTTGGCCAAATCCCTGCATAGTTCTTTTCTCTCTCATTTCTTGGAGATTGACATTCAGGGATGAAAGCCTCCATTCTCTGATCACAATTTGAGAATTTCTTACACAAACTCAACCCAGCGTTCACCCAAGAGCTCACCAGACTACGGTCCTTTAGCTAATGTACTGACAATGAAGGCCTGAGGTAGCCCAAGCTCCCTCTCATAAGTATTCATTACTATTTCCATAGGTTGAAAGAAGAAAAGAAAAAAAAGTAGAAACATGAGAAGCAAAGAAGATCAAAGAAGACCATAAAGAAGCAGGAAAAAAAGTTTTGTGTTTTTTTTTTTTAAAGTACACTGTAGATTTTCTTTTATTAAAGGATTCTTGTCACAGCCCTCAAATACAGTAGCTGCAGGGTAATATGCGTGGCTTGTAGGTGGATTTGCTCTGAACCCCCTGCCTGGCATGTTTTTCAATGAGGAACTCTTGGCCAGCAGGTGCTGTGCTCAATAAATTTAGCAACAACTTTAGACTGAAACAGGGCATGACCCATGCTGAAGTGCATCAGGTCATAATCTAGCAATTGTGGCTTGAATGTTCCTGGAAGTCTCCAAAATCATTTCCTCAGGAACCAGCCTTCATCAAATTTGTTTTGGGGAAATTCTTTTCTGGGTGATTTATTCTCCAAATTAATAATAATTACTACTACAGTAAAAGTAATAATTATGAAAATAATAAATATTAGAAAAATGGATCAAAATAGCGCATACTAAAATCTTTGTATATTATTTATTTAACATTGGGATAAGAAGACATCCTTTCAAAAAGTGAGAATCTAGGTAAGAAGACAAAATGAAAAGGAAAGAAAGGTAACCAGCAAAAAAACAGAAGCAAAACAAAGAACTTGTTTTTTTAGAAATTGCCAAAGGGTTTTTTTGTTTGTTTGTTTGTTTTTTTAATAAAATGTAAAGGAGTTTAGAAGGATGAGATTTAACAAATGAGAGAAATCTCATTTTTTTGATATCTCCTTAAGTCAGTGTGTAATTACTGGTGAGCTACTATGTGTTCCAAACCACAATAGGATGAGCAAAAGTTACAAGTATAACCAGAAGATTAAACCTAACTGAAAAATTAAACAAAGGCATTTGGCTATGAATATAATCAAAGGCAATGGGCATTAGTAGGTATATAATTCAGCAATAAAACCTCTTTTCATTTCTTATGGACACAGAAGAAAAATAAAGCATTTGAACTACAGATGCTTTGCACTATTACAGGCCTCCATGGATAAAATTCCAAGTAATAATTCTGTTGTAAAACATAATTTTCTGCCTCTTCTGGGTATTTGATTTTGATGACTGTGATTATTGATATTTGCTTTTTGGAGTAAATATCCAAAACTCAGACATGAAATATCTGACAAAATAATCCAGCAATTCTGAATATATAAGTCAATTGGTGTCCAATTCAGAGAGCCCATGACTCTCCTGTGCCATTTTATAAGAATAAAGAGTACCCTCCAACCCCCCAAAATTATAAAGAATATGACTTGGTAAGCCCTAGTTCTGCTTATTCTCCCCAAATCTCCCAGCCTCATCCTTAGATAACTCAAAACTCAGGGGATGTACAGTTGTATAGAGGGCGAGACTCATGGTGTGAGAATGTCAATGTGTGCAGGAGACAGAGTTTTATGAATAGTTGATAGAGATTCACAGGAGGAGGCTAGAAGCAGCAGGCCAATTTAGAAGGAGGTGTTAACCTCAAACAAAGAAGCCAAGTTGAAGACAAAGTAGAGTCAGGCAGAAAAGGGTATCGCTTTCATTAGTCTACAATTAAAACGTGGACAATAAGTGTGGGTAAGGATATGAAAAATTTGAAACCTTGAACATTGCTGTTATGGCTGCAAACTAGTGGTCACTTTAGAAACAGTTCAGCAGTTCCTCCAAATATTAAACATAGCTACCATATAAAACAGAAATTATACTCCTAGTTATATATACAAGATAATTGAAAATGTATGTCCACACCAAAGCTTGTACACAAATGTTCATAGCAGCATTATTCATCATTGTCAAAAAAATGGAGACAACACAAATGTACATCAGCTGATGAAAGGGTAAACAAAATGTGGTATATCCATACAATAGAATAGTACTGGGCATTTAAGGAATGATGTATTAATACAGGCTACATCATAGATGAACCTTAAAAACATCATGCTAAGTTAATGAAGTCAGGCATGAAAGGCTACATATGGCATGATTCCATTTATATGAAACACACAGAATAAGCAAATCCATAAAGACGTAAAATAGATTATTAATTTCCTTGGGCTAAGGAGAGGGGAAAAAAGTATAGGTACAAAGGGGTGCATGATTTATTCTGTAGACAGGTTAAAAAAATAGGGAGATTAAATGCATCCTTGTCTGACACCTTTGCCTATAGGAAAACATTCTGACTTACCATATTCTGTTTGACATTGACTTCCTGTCCACACTACAGGTTATGAACCAGGACACTCAAGTGCTGCACGCCCATTTCTTTCAGAGCAACCCATAGCTACTCATAATCCATACAAAGGCTTCACTGTAGTCCATAAAACATAGATTGACCTTTTGAAAAATTTTGGAGCACTCAGCATCCAATGAGTTGTTGAAATTAGATCTCAAGTGCCTATTCTTTTCTGAATCCGGCTTGAACATCCGGCATTTCTTGCTCTTTCATTGTATCACCTTGAGCATCACTTTACTTTTGTGGGAAATTAGAGCAATGATCCTATTGTTACTGCCCTCCTTGTCATCTCCTTTCTTGAAAATTGAGATGTATGTCTATTGAACATCTCTAGTCTGTTGACCATTGTTTTGTTTCCCATATTTGTTGACATATGCTTGTTAGGATTGTAATAGGTTCAGCCTATGCCTTGAAATATTTCTTTAAAAAAAAAAAAAGTTTTTATTGCTTTCAGGGAGAGAGAGATAGAAACATCAGTGATGAGAGAGTGATTGATCGGCTACCTTCCACATGCACCCTACTGGGGATCAAGCCCACAACCCGGGATGTGCCTGACTGAGAATCAAACTGTGACCTCCTGGTTCATAGGTCGATGCTCAACCACTGAACCATGCTGGCTGGACTGTCTATTGTTGTCCCTACTAATTCTGGTGAATTTGTCTTCCCAATACTTTCAGGGCAGCTTTCATTTCACTTTCTAGAATTATAGTTTCTTCCTCATAGGAATGGTCTTCAAAGATATCTGTCATTCTTTTATCTCTTCTTTAAAGGTTTTCAGTAAACTGTTCCACCTTCCCTTTATCTTCTCCTGGTCAGATAGTGAATGTTTTTTTTTTTTGTTGGTTACTAAACATTCCTAGTCTAGATTTGAATTTTCCTTGGATTTCTTGAATCTTCTCATAGATATTTCTTTTTTTTCCTTTTTTATTTCTATCTCCTTGTATTGACTATTGCAATAATTCACTTTATCTCTATGTAATAATTATTGAAAAACTGCATTCAGGGTTCTAACCCTGCCTTTGTCACCTTTTACAACAATCGGCTTCTGATCTTGTTTTGGCAGGGAGAACACAGCTTTTCCATCTCTGTTTCCAATGACATAGTCTATTTAATGTCTATATTGGCCTTCTGGTGATGTCCACGTATACAGTCAACTATTCAGTTATTTGAAGCATGTGTTTGTGGTGGACAAGATGTTGGTCTTACAGAAAACTGACTCTTAGTCCAAATTTTATGACATTTAATTCTGCTTTTATTTCCTACTTTTGCATTCCATTCACTTGCAATTATAAACATGTCTTGTTTTAGTGTGTGATCTTGGGTACCTGTGTAAATGCTTTTAACTTCATCTCCTTCAGCCTCTATAGTTGGAGCACAGACTTGAAGGATTGTTATATTAATAGATTTTCCTACAAGTCTGATTGATATTATTCAGTCAGACCTTGCATTGCCACTAACTGCCTGTGCTATATTTTCCCTCAGCATTAAAGCCGCTCTGTTTCTTCCGAGGTTGTCATTTCCAGAGTAGAACACTGTAGTTGCCTGACTGAAAATGTCCCATTCCCATCTAATTTAGTTCGCTAACACCAAGCACTGAAATGTTTAGATGTTCCATTTCTTACTGTACAATTTCTAGTTTACCTTGGTTCATACTTCTACGCTCTATGTTCCAATTGTATGTATTATCCAGCATCCTACTCCCCTTTTGCCATGGTGCACAATGGCTACTAGACATATTTCTGGCACTGGTCTTATTGCATCTACATGCATTTATATTTAAATGGAAAAGCATATATATGAAATTATACCAATATCTTTAATTCAAATCCAAGGCTCATTCTAATCATTTATTTTTCCATATTTGTAACTCTTCAATTCAACACTGAAAAACTTGGTTTCAATTATTCAAAATCTTAGTAGCATGGGTTTTAATTACACCAGATCATCTCCTCAGCTTGCTGGGGTCTGTCCTCCTTATGTGGGTCTCACTGCAGCCAGTTCCACAGAACAGAAGGAAGAAAAAAAGGAAGGAAGGAGGGAAGGAAGGAAGGAAGGAAGGAAGGAAGGAAGGAAGGAAGGAAGGAAGGAAGGAAGGAAGGAAGGAAGGAGGGAGGGAGGGAGGGAGGGAGGGAGGGAGGGAGGGAGGGAGGGAGGGAGGGAAGGAAAGAAGAGAGGGAGATGGCTCCATATTTGTTATGACATCTACCTAAGTCCCTCTTTCTCATCACTATTGAGAGTTTCTTGAGAGCAACAATTAAATCTCGCAGTTCAACGAATCTCTGAAAATGTGTTCCACAATGCCTTAATCAAACTTTGGAGCCAGAAACCTAAGAGCTGAATTCTATCAATACACATGTTGTATTTAGCCTGCAATGTAAAAAAGAAGGATCTATTACCCTTTGAGACAGCATGGAGGGACCTGGAGATGATTATGCTAAGTGAAATAAGCTAGTTAGAGAAAGAAATATCACATGATCTCAGTTATATGTGGAGTATAATGAACACAATATACTGATGAGTAAAAGAGAACCAGAAGCATGGAACAGACTGATGAATCTCAGAGGGAAAGGGGTGGGGAGAAGATTAACCAAAGAACTTATATGCATATATGCATTGCTCATGGACACAGACAATAGGGTGGTGAAGGCCTGGGGCAGGGTAGAAACTGGGTGGTGGGGCTCTGGGAGTAAAAGGAGGGGACATCTGTAATACTCTCAACAATAAAGATTAAAAAATAAAAATGACTTTATTTCCAAAATTTATTTTAATGAAAATTTTAGATACGAGTTTTGAGTTCTGACTTCTCTCAAAAATCAAGTTATTGTGTCAATGGACATGTATTTCTGCATGAAAGAAAGAAAATAGTTGAGTGGCTGCTGTTCTATGTAGATGGGACACTTACCAATAGTTCAGTGCAGATCCCATCCAAACTTTGGTTCACTCCTACCTGGTACTTGAAGGAGTTAGAGTTTATACATAGAAGGCATTGGTTGAATATTTTAATATTTGCTGGTTGATTGATTACTCAAGGTCAAGTTTAGAGTACCAAGTCAATTGAATCAACCTTTTCTAATAAAGCTCTGACAGTTCTCTACTATTTACTCCTCTATATCCCCCACCATAACCTAAATTCAGAAGCCTGCTTACTGCCACATATGAATTATAGTAATTTCACCAGAGAATATTACCTGCAATCCTCTAGAAGTGGAGGAGAGTGTGCCAGAACCATTAGTTTCATGGGAACAAAAATTGCTCATTTATAATTTTGTGTGTGTGGTCTATGAGCTGTAAAGACCACTTAAGGTCACTGCTTCATACAGTATTAGGTAAACATTTAAGAGGTAAATACTTTTATCCATCTTTGCTTCCAGCAAAGAAATAGACCATGAAAACTCTGGAGGGCTGGCTTGATAGATGTTTTCACTCTATTACTCTCCCTGAGCTGAGTTCTCAATAATGCTCTGTATAGATGCAGGTAACTGGACCATGCTCAGGGAGTGTGAGGGAAGATAGGTAGATGGATCTGTGAAGTCGATGAGAGAGAAAGAAATCTCTTTTTATGTCCATGAAAATACTTTTATTCCCAGAAAAATAAATGTCTGTTAATTTGTAAATTTTGGACAAGTTTGAAAGAAATAATTAAAATAAAGCTATTATGTTAATACATGATAATTGACATTTTTTTAGTGGTTAAATACTATACCCAATTCCTACAGTTATTTCTCTGCTAATTGTAGGTAAATGTCACATTTTTTCCTTATGTTCGTCACTATGTCAGTTAGTGGAGTGTCAACTTGACATTTCTCAGTTGATGGCAACTCCACCTTGGTCAATGAAAATGACACTTTATTGATGGTAAGGCTCAACATTTAAAAAAAAATTTTTATCTTTATTGTTGAAAGTATTACAGGTGTCCCCTTCTTTTCCCCTATATTGGCCCAACCCCTCTCCTCCCATCCCTCCCCAGGCCTTCCCCGCACTATTGTCTATCTGTGGGCTGTGCATATATGTATATAACCTCATTGGTTAATCTCCGCCCACCCCCCCACCCCCCAATACATTGGTCTGTCGCATGCTTTGATGTCTCTGGATCTATTTTGTTTGTCAGTTTTTTGTTCATTAGGTTCTACATATAACTAAGATCATGTGATACTTGTCTTTCTTTGACTGGTTTATTTTGCTTAGCATAATACTCTCCAGGTCCCTCTATGCTGTCTCAAAGGGTAAGAGATCCTTCTTTTTTACAGCTGCATAGTATTCCACAGTGTAAATGTACCACAGCTTTTTTATCCACCCTACTGATGGGCACTTGGGCTGTTTCCAGATCTTAGCTATTGTAAATAATGCTTCTATGAATATAGGGGCTCATATATTCTTTCTAATTCGTGTTTCTGGCTTCTTAGGATATATTCCTAGAAGTAGGATTATTGGGCTTCTGTACAACAAAAGAAATAATTATCAAAATGAAAAGGGAATCCATAGTAAGGGAGAACATATTTGCCAATGATACATCTGATAAGGGGTTAATTTCTAAAACATATAAAGTATTCATACAACTCAACAAAAGGAAGGCAAATAATCCAATTAAAAAATGTGCAGAGGACCTAAATAGACACTTCTCCAAAGAGGGCATACAAATGGTCAAGTGACATATGAAAAAATCTCAACATCACTAATTATCTGAGAGATACAAATTAAGACAACAATGAGGTTCCACCTCACAGCTGCCAGAATGGCTAACACTAATAGATAGACAAACAGAAAATACTGGCAAGGGAGTGGAGAAAGGGGAACCCTAGTACACAACTGGTGGAAATGCAGACTGGTGCAGCCACTATGGAAACACTGTGGAGTTGCCTCAAAAAATTAAAAATGGAGCTGCCATTTGACCCAGGGAGGCTCAACATTTTTAATGTTTATTTTTATCTTCGCTGTGTTTTTTTGTTCACATCACTAAGGTGTTGAGTTGTGTGGACACGTTAAATTTTTAAGATAATCAAATTTTTTTCTTATTTAATGTAATTATTTTCCTAGTATAATGTTTCTCTTTAATTTTATTTACAACTCACATGTATAAAACATTTTATATTTAAGTAGTCAAATTGTTAATTCTTCTCCTTTTGACCCATTCCTTCACTTTTATGGCTTGAGCACGTGTTTTTCTACCTGGATTGAGAATAGTAAAAGTGTATTTGCACCAAGTATCTATTAGACATTGGGCATTGTGACAGTCATTGGTTATAGGTGGGCAACCAAGGCAAGAAAGTCCTATCAAGACACTTCCAGTTGATAAATGATAGATGTGTCAAGAATAAACTTGACTTTCCCTCTCTTTCTTTGTACTCTTTGCCATCTAGACTATGAAGAACTTAAATATTAGCAGGATTTGAGATTTTATTCATAGGGGATAATGGGGGAAAAATACTGTTTTCTTTATCACTCAAATAGATTTCAAATAGAAATTAATAGAGAGATTTTCTCTCTAATTTAATAAAGAGTTTTAGTGTAGCCTTCAGAGGAGGAAACTCTTCGACTTGTTTCTTACACAGACAGAGACACAGACACACAAACACACTACACACTGTGTCTTACAATTGCCGGGGAAGTGTTGAAGGTGAAAAAGAGGAAACCAGAGACACGTTTCTGCCCATTAACAAAATTAAAGGCTTTCTTTTTCCTGGGAGAATGTGATTTAAGGGCTAATCAGCACCATGGTCCTTGCACATTATATAAGAAAATAGAAATTACTGGCTACTGGATCTGTGCTTGGAAGCTCCAGGGGGAATCTCTGCAGGCCCTCTGATAACTTTTTATGCCATGCTTGAATATTCCTCCCCATGTAATTGGGTTTGTTTGCTATATATAAGCAGCAGCCGCTGGCTAATCGTCTGATTCTTTCTGTACGTGTTTGAGTAGGACAGTTTACTTGGGCAGATTAAGCTTCTCGCGTTCAGTTTTTCTCTACTCTGCTGGCAAGGACTTGAACTGCTCTATTTGCTTTGCACAGTCCCATTAAATTATTCAATGGCATTCACATTCATATGTCTTTAGAACATTGGCTCCAAATGAGTCATATTCAAAAGAAAGGCTTTATTTTTAGGCCATTGAAATCTGAAACAGTGTCACAGGAAAAATGATTCTAAAAGTAGATTTTAGTTCATTCATGTAGGGCACTACAAACTCCTCCAAGTTCTATAAGTCGATTGCTCTTCAATATCAAGGCAGCCCTTTCTGTGGGATAAAAAAGCCACTTCTCACTTTCATTGAGGCCAAAGACCAGGGCACAGAAAAGAACAGAAGGGGCAAAGATATCTGAATGCCCTTGATGTTTCTTTCCTTTGGGAATATCTACGTGAAATTGCCGGGGTAACCTCTGTCTCTCTTGAGACCAGCACAGAGAGCTCTGAATGAAAGTCTTCTAAAAGTCTGATTTTCTTATATATATTGTACAGGGAATATCCATCCTATTAATTTATGTAAGGGATATAAGTATTATAAAACTGTTATGGACACTATGGAAAAATAATTTAAGTACAAAGTAATCACACACCCACAGAGCTGACATGAATAAAATGGCTCCTGCAGAAACATGGCACATATCCATTTGGTTCTTGCCGTGGTGCCACGGTGGCATGTTCCCCTAGTGTGAGAGGAATGAGCAGGCAGGCAGGTCTTCCCTCTAGGATCTCTGAGAACAGTAGTAACTTTTTGAGCCCAAGGTGATTAGGTTACTCTGTCCACTTGTGGAAATCCTTGGTTAGTGTGATCAAGTGAGTTTCCTCAGCTCCAAATATTCTTTGTTATCAAACGAAAGTTAAAGAATACATCGATGGCAACATGCAGGGCTTCCCCAACTTCAGGAAGCTAAGAGAGGAGAAATCTTAGGATATTTTTGTTTCTGTCATGCTTTCCACTTCTCTCCATTTCGTATTTATTTGTCGCCAAACACTTTACCCATTCATTGGCCATTGCCTTCTTTTTCCCCAGTTAATTTTCTAATTCATATTTATACTTTACAATCATATTATACATTATCAAGGAATGGTGTGTGAGATTATCTCTGCTTTAATCGGCTCCATGACAGGAAATCAATTCCTTTGTCCTTTGGTCTCCTGAAGTCATCTTGCCCCACCAGCCATAAATTCATTAGCAGTGTACAGAGTAATGATCTGGATGTAGGGAAGTTATAATATAATGAAAAGTAAACAAGAATTTGGATTCAGAATAACTAAATTCTTTGTCCCAGACCCAGTCCCACACTTGCAAATTATAATATTGCTCTTCATCATTTGATTTACCTGAAATGTGGTTTTTCCTTTTCATAAAATATTCTAGAACTGCTTCAGAATGAATGAAATGAAATAAACACAACCACCTTTTAAACTGAAAAAGTTTTGGTTCAAATTTGAAACTAAAGCCTTAAGTACATATGGTTATTGCTATCTGGTGAGAGGTAGAGAAATAAAAGGTAGCCCATGTTGAAGGACCTTAGTGTGACTGAAATAGGAAGAATTTTAGTCTAAGAGAGTGTTGGATAAAAACCATAAGGAAAGTTGAGCAAAAAAATCATAGATCAAGGAGTTAATGGCTAATCTGGAATAAGCAAGAATAGAAACATTTTAGAAAATAAAGGTAGAATGAGTAAAAAAATTCTATTATCTTTTCAATAAGGAGTTATGTTATATTTAAAGTAGCACTTTTTTTAAATATTTAAAGTAGCACTTTAAATATTGTTATATTTAAAGTAGCACTTTTTTTGTTTGTTTGTTTTTGTTGCAAGCACACATCCATATAGTACAGAGGGCAAAATATGAACACCTGTGATGGCCAGTTTATAATTTTAATTTAAGGCAGTTACAAGACTCAAAACCTCAAAATGAAAGAAACAATACCAGCACCAACAGAATTCCCAATTTCAAATGAAATGTAATATAGAAAAGCCCACTCAGTCCAGCTCAAAGCCATGAAATTTGCACATAGGTTACCTAAATAATTGTATTGAAACTTAATCTGAAAGCAAAGAACAGATATAAGAAAAATTGCATCTCTTTTTCTACAGGCGAATTTCATTACAAATATACATCCATTAACTTTTATTTAAACCAAAGAGCTTTCAAACAGGTAGGAATGTACTGATGAGTTAATGTCATGAAAAGTGGTCAAAATTTAAGACATTTAGAAATCTGAATACATACACCCTATCTCCAGGAAAAATCAAGTGATGAAATACCCATGCGGTTGCTATAGTTATTGTCAAAACTGACCTAACCTCTCTTGGCTCAAATATATAGAACATTAAACATAGAATGAACTTGTTAAATAGGAAGATTACATATTACATAGCTGAAGCAATTCAGCTATGTATATCCAGAGGGCAGTTCTTCTTAGAGAATGAGAGAGAGAGAGACAGAGAGAGAAAGAGATGGAGAGAGAGACAGAGAGAGAGAGAGAATCCACTATGTAATACTCTTTCATTCTAATGCCAAAGTCATTAAAGTAAAAACAACAATATGTTAACGCCCTGATATTCTATGTTTATTTGCAGCATAGTTTTCCCAGAAGACAGTACTGAGAAGGATGTATCCATTATACTGAGGCACAAATTATTAGTAGGAAAATATATAACGTATGATTGATGAACAAACTACAGAATGCATTCCTTTTTCTTTCTCTCTGTTTTCACTTTGAGGTCTTATTATCACTGATATAAAAAAATAATGGAAGAATGTCATGGCCAGTGTGACTCAGTTGGTTGAGCACAGTTCCATGCACCAAAAGGTCACTGGTTCAATTCCTGGTCAGGGCACATGTCCAGGTTGTGGGCTGGGTCCCCAGTAGTGGGCATGCAGGAGGCAGCTGATCTATGCTTCTCTCACAGATGTTTCACTCTCTCTCCCACTCCCTTCCTCTCTCTAAAACCAATAAAAACATTTAAAAATATATTGGAAGAACATTATCACTCTGCTGACATTTGAAGCTATCATGCTTTTGGACATAGTTTTAAAGCTGGCAAGTGATGAAGACTGCAATTTCTAGTATCAGTTGACACTTTCTTCTCCACCTTTCATGCACTGAAAGAGCTCTGAGCTCCAACCTGC
Source organism: Miniopterus natalensis (assembly GCF_054644295.1). NCBI lineage: Eukaryota > Metazoa > Chordata > Mammalia > Chiroptera > Miniopteridae > Miniopterus > Miniopterus natalensis. Next base: position 55,939,105 of record NC_142087.1, read on the forward strand.
TCTTAGCTATTGATGAAGGTTGTCATTAAATACAGCAACTGATACTCTCAAAGCCCTCAGCAGGGTTTTGCCTTCCATGAGTAGCAAGTATAAAAAGGCCTATAGGACCTAAGCATGAAGGAGCATAATTTAGATTTTAGAAAACCATTTGAAGGTGACTCAGGAGAAATCAAGGAGGATGCATTCTCTAAAAGCAGAACTGTTCATGGAGCAGACAAGAATTCAAAGCCTGGTGTAATTAGGGCCCTCTTCTGAACCCCAGGAAACTGTGTTTACAAAAGGGACGTGGATCCTTTACTTGTAGGGAAAATAAAAGTGATCAAATGTGCTATGAAATGAATCCCAATAATTTATTTCCCAGTGTGGTGGTGTTTGCTATGGAAAAGCACAGAATGTAAGGCTTTAACCAAATTCAGGAGAATGGAAGTTGTCAAGAAATCTTCCCTTAGGAAGTAGAGTAGCCCTCCCGTGATAGGAAATTGACTCTGATGGTTTGGAACTACTTTTTTCATTTGTTGAATTGTGTCTCCCAAAAGATATGTTGACATCCTAACTCCCGGGACCCCAGAATATGACCTTATTTGGAAATAGAGTTGTCAGAGGTGTGATTAGTTAAGGTGAGAGAATGTGGGAGCAGGATTGGCCCCTAATCCAATAGGACTGATGTCTTTGTGAGAAGAGGAGGTCTAGACACAGACATGCACACAAGCAACATGATATCAATGCACACAGGGAGAAGATGCCTATGTGAAGGTGAAGGCAAAGATTGGGATTTTTGTTACCAGAAGCTGAAAGAGGCAAGGACGATCCTCTCCTAGTGGTTTCAAAAAGAGCATGGCCTTGTCAACAACATGATTTTGAAATTCTAGACTCCAAAACTGTAAGAGAATATGTTTTTGTTGTTTTAAGTCACCTAGCTTGTGGTGCTCTGTTACAGCATCCTTAGGAAAATATGGACACTTTATAGTATTACTTAGCTTTGTGATATTCAACTATCTGTGCTGGGTTCTAAAATATAGAAATGATAGAACAAACTCATGAATTAATATAAGAGAGAGCAAACCATCCTATTGCAGGAAGCAGATATTTCATATAAATATATTTTTCCAAAGTATAGTTACTTAATAGGTGCTAATACAGAAAAGTATTGAACCCCAAGAAATCATATAACTGGAAACATATGAAAATTTATGATTTTTCCCTGAAGAGTGACTTTTAAACTGAAGCTCTAGGAGCATCACTAGAGGTCTCATTCGTTAACTATTGAGTCTTGTCTAAGTAGAAATACAAGTGAAATCCTGATATCAACGCTTTCTCAATCAGTATTTGTACATGAACGGAAGGAAGGAAGGAAGGAAGGAAGGAAGGAAGGAAGGAAGGAAGGAAGGAAGGAAGGAAGGAAGGAAGGAAGGAAGGAAGGAAGGAAGGAAGGAAGGAAGGGAGATAGAAAAAAATAATTGTTTGTTGAATTGAATCTAATTGAGCCCCAAACAGTCTATACAAAGTTTAGCTGTAAGGGAAATCAAACAAAGTCAATACCAAGCACAAAATAGATAAGACTGATCTATAACCTCTTCCCCTCATAACAGACTGAACAAAGAGAGACAGACACTTGTATAGACACATAATATAATTCACTTCATTCTTTCCAGTTATTTTCCACATAATACCTATATTTATTCAGAATTACGAGAATGCAAAAAAAAAAAAAAAAGATCTGAGCCATCTTCAGGAGGTAAGAAAACCAGTAGAAACAGATAACCCAAAGGTTGAAATTAATTATCAAAGAGAAACTTTACAATGATATAATAAATATAATAAGGATCTAAGGAGAAAAAAAAGTGTACAGCATGAATAATAAAATGAAAACTTTCATCTAAAATGCTAGAATAAAAAATGACAACAGAGAAGAAGAAAACTTCTGATAGACTAATCCGACTGGATATATCACACAAAGGACAACAAAATACGTCATTCTAAATGGGCCACTGTGGCATAGTGATTCTTTTGAATTAAAGTTACCTAACAAATAGTGTAAGAAGAACACTCTGTCCATTCTTTGTACCCCTGAGAGCAGGTGATAAATCCCCCATGTGAAAGGTTCCCTCCCTGTATCAGGAGGGTGTAAGGCATCCTCCTGGCCAGAGATGGGGAATTCAGGGCTGAGGAGGTTGAATAACCGAACCTTGTTACTTCATTGATTTACTACCCAAAGCCCAGACTCCTCTGTCTTGTCAATTCCTCACAAATTTATTGTTTCTTTGTCTAAAAGATATAAAAGCTGCCTGAGTGGGTCACTTCCTTGAGTCTCACATCTGTGGCCCTTGTAAATTAAATTTGTTTTTCTCCTGCTAATCTGTTTTATGGCAATTTAATTACTGGACAGTCAAACACTCTATAAGGGAAGAATGGACAGTTTTCCTCCCCTACACACATGGAGACGCAGAACACGTAATGATAAACCAGTGGAAATTACCCAAAACGCAAAAAAAGTGAAAAAATAAAACACATCATATCTGTGAAAAATAAGTACACAGGCTTATGATTTGTGTAACTGGAGACTCAGGAGATGTAGGCAAAATGGGCTCAAAAAATAATGAAAGAAATATTGGCTGAAAAGTTTCCAAATTTGATGAGAGACGACAAATCACAGACAAAATAAATTCAGCTTCAGTGACCCCATGCAGGATTAAAAACAAAAAATAAACAAAACCAAAAACAAAGCAAAAATATTGAGCATCCAGAGACAAAACCATAAATAGAGGAAACAAGGGAAATGGCTGAGTTTTCATGAGAAAAAACAATCAAGCAGAAGGCAAATATAAAGCATCTTCAAAGTGCTGAGAAAAATGAAGAACAGAACAAGAGGAGGAGGAAGTGGGAGGGGGGGCTGGTTTACATATCTGATTTCAAAACTTAAAACTGTTAAAATAAAATGGAGACTACGCTTGAAAATCTCCCAAGCAGAGAGAGCCAATGAAACCCCTTAAAACTGCATCTACCTTATTTCATGAGCACAAGTGAAACAACTTAGGTTATTTTTTATAAATGTCTCTAATAATCATAAAGGAAACCTATGTTATATTCCTAAAATGTTATAAAATAATCAGTTACTCAATTTCCTGCCATCTGGAACCCTCACTGCAATACCTGATCATTGTAAAGGTTAAACAACTTCCAAATTTTCACTCTTTCAGCCATTCTGTAACACCCTGTCTGACCTTCACATCAGTTTTGATTTTGAAGGCTCCCGTTTTGCAAACTGCTCTTTTGTGCACAGTAAATTCTTACTAAATACTAGTTAGTATACTTTAATTTTTACTGCTTCTGGATTTTTGACACTATGAAGACAGTATGATATTGGCATAGAAGTGGATACATAAATCAGCGGTACAGAATTGTGATACCAGAAATGAAGCATTGCATTTAGGGTCAATTCTCTGATTAAGGTAGTCAAGATAATTCAATGCAAAACAAGTGTTTTCAACAACAAAAAATGCTTAGCCAATTGTGTATCCACATGCAAAAAGATGAATTTAAACCCTTACACTATCTATAAACATTGATTCAAAATGAACAGTGACCAAATGAAGAGCTAAAATTATAAAATGTCTAGAAGAAAATATGCAGAATTTGGATTTGACAGAAATCTTAGATACAATGTCAAAAGAAAAATCCATTAAAAACTGATAAAGGATTTGATCAAAAGATAACCATTAAGAAAAAAAGAAGTAAAAATTTGAGAGTAATTTCCTGCAAATCATATATCAATAAAGGAATAGCATTTAGAATACATACAGGTTTTTTTTTTAGGATAGTAATAAGACAAAAATTCAAATACAGCAGTACCTTGGTTTTTTAATGTAATCCATCCCGGAAGACCGTTCGAGTTCTGAAAGGTTCAAAAACCGAGGGATCCACAGCCGACAGCTGGGCCTCAGGACCTTGCCCTCAGCAGAAGCCGCAAGGCATGTTCGACATCTGAGGCGGGTTCAAAAACCAAAGCATTTCCTTCCGGCCTTACAGCGTTTGGAAACCGAAATGCTCATTGATGGAGACATTGGAAAATCGAGGTACCACTGTAAATAGGCAAAAATTTGCATAGTCATTTTCACAAATAAGTTATAGGAATGGCCATTAAGCACATTGAAAAATATATCTTTAGTAATTATGGAAATGGAAATTAAAACAATGAGATACCACCTCTCATCCAAGTAGAATAGCTATTTTCAAAAAAATAAGACAATAAGAAGAATTAAATATATTGATGATTGAATGTTTCAATGTGAATATAAACGGGATAACCACTTTGGAACTGGGAAGTTTAAAAAAATTAAACACAATATACCATATGACACAGCAATTCCACACCTGAGGATCTACCTAAGAGAAACTAAATATATACACATACAACAGTACTTACAGACACATAATTCATAATAGCCCTATATTAAAATCAACCCCAATGTCCATCAAGTGATGAATTTATAAACAAAAATGCTTTATATTAATATAATTAAGTACAATTCATCAATAAATAAAGAACAAACTACTGACATATACTAGAACAGGGATACACCTCAAAATGATTATGCTAAGTGAAGGAAGCCATATTATATTATTTTATTTTTATGAAATTAACAGAAAAAGCTAGTTTCTATATAGAGAAAGCAGATTGGTGGTTGTCTACAGCTGGAGACAGAGGCAAGAATTAACTGCAAATGAGCACTAAGACACTTTTGATGTTATATCTGCCATGTCTACAGGAGTGTAGAGTGGCAGTGTATGTACTGGCTTTTGTCATTTTTTTTTTCTTATATGCAATATAAAGCACTTGAAGTAAATGGGTTTTACTTCTAGAAATGGCACTCTATTTCTGAAGCACGATTCCCACATTTTTCAGGCTAAGGATTATTAGAATTTTATTTGTGTGATTCCTTGGCTTTCTACCACTTTCCGGATCTCTCTTTCCATGCTAAAATTCTTTTTAAAAGCATCCGAATGTATACTCACTGCAACACATACCAGTATGTCATTTGCATTTTTTCAAAAACATCTCATCTTATTTGTAAAGCAGATTTCTTTCAATATATCAAAGCACATACTCTCACTGAATCCATCTGAGCCCTTTTAAAATCATCCTCCTAAGCAAAATACTTTCATTTTTAAAAAATGAACATTTCCCGTACCCAAGTTAACTTTTTGTGTTGAGCTGAAGCAATATAAAATATCAGCTCAAATGGGAAATGTGGGGAGGAATTATAAAGGAAAGCCAGGAAGATTAAATGGAAAATGACTCTCTAAGTTCTGATGTGTGGTATTAAAGATGTAGCTCACTGTAGCTGAGAGGAGCAGCTAGTTCTTGGCCTTTTGTATCAGGGAAACTAGTGATGTCTTCTATGTTTAAGCTGTGAAAAATTTAAACATATCTCAAATTTTGCTATAAAAACTATCTTTTAATTACTTCAGAAACATATACAATTATATTGCCAAGAAAAACATTGCAATTCATCTTAATGAAAGCCCATTACCACCACCATCACCTCCAATTACTATGTTTATGACTTTGCCTGTTTATTTGAAAGGTTAAACCCTTCTTTGTCATTATCTTAAGACTTGATGACAGATAATGGCAATAGATTTTTTAAAAATACTTATAGATTGAATGGATAAAGAACATTGGTCTGATCTCAAATAGTTGACAATGTATATACAGCATTTTATATAAGATTGGCCAAAATTAAATGCTAAGTAATATGTACAGACTGTACATATAAATCTTTTTCCTTGACCCATATTAGCTTCTTTGTGTGCGGCTCTATAAATTAAACTGGAAAGAGGAAGAAAAACAAGAGAAAAACAGACATTAACATGTGCATTGCACACTTATTTATAGAGGCACCCAGTGATGAATAACCTGAAGTGTGAGCTAGGCCTTGGCCTCATGTACCATTTCAAGGTAAACAAAAGAAAACAAGTGTTTGCTTCTGGGCTATGGAAGCAAGTTATGAGTTTAAGACCAAGAAAAGCATCGTGAACCAGGGTTGTTTAGTAAGATTTGTTATGAATATTTAAGTCATTGTGTTTTCCACTGATAAGAGTTACTAAGAGGCCTCCTCTTCCAGATAAGGGAGATGAAGACATCTTTACAAAAGGAAATTTCTTTTATAAATGTAAAAATTTGCCCTGCCGGGCATGGCTCAGCAGTTGAGCACTGACCTGGGATCCAGGAGATCAGGGTTCGATTCCTGGTCAGGGCACATGCCTGGGTTATGGGCTGCAGCTGATCAATGACGTTCTCATCATTGATGTTTCTGTCTCTCTCTCCCTCTCCTTTCCTCTCCCTGAAGTCAGTAAGGATATATTTTAAAAATAAATAAATTAATTAATTAATTAATAATAATAATAAATGTAAAATTTTTTTGTGAAGGAAAACTGAGGCCCTGTGTTGTTTTTTTTAATAAATTTATTTATTTATTTATTTATTTATTTATTTATTTATTTATTTATTTATATTTTTCATTCTGTAAAAAACTTTCTTAAAATTAAATTATAGTTCACATACAATATTATATTAGCTTCAGGTATACAATATAGTGTTTTGACATCTATATATCTTATGAAATGAGGTCTAGTAAACATCTGTAACAGTACAAAGTTATTATGCTATTATTTACTATATTCCCTATGCTTTATATTACATCCCCATGACTTATTTCTGTTGTAACTATAAGTTTGTATCTCTTAATCCCCTTCATTTTTTTTGCCCATCCCACCACCCAACCCTCTGACAACTATCAGTTTGTTCTCTGTATCTATTTGTTTCGGTTTTGTGTTGTTTCCTCATTTGTTTAGTATTTTAGATTCCTCATACAAGTGAAATCATTCATTATTTGTCTTTCTCTGACTTACTTCACTTAGCATAATACTTCTAGGTTTTCCCAAATGACAAGATTTCATTCTTTCTTATGGCTGAGTAATATTCCATTGTATATATGTAAAAAATATACATACTGGAATATTATATATATATAAACTTCTTTATCCATTCATCTACATAGGTTGCTTCCATATCATGGCTATTGTAAATAATGCTGCAATGAACATATGGGTGCATATATCTTTTCAAATTAGTGTTTTTATTTTCTTTAAATAAATAATCAGAAATGAAATTGCTGAGTTGTATGATAGCTCTATTTTCAATTTTGTGAAGAACCTCCATACTGTTTTCCATAGTTTCTACACCAATTTGTAATCCCACCATAAAACTCCTAGAATGAAACAAAAGCAGTAAGTTAAACTCTTTAACATAGGTCTTAGGAATATATGTTTCAATGTGTCTTCTCGGGCAAGGGCAACAAAATAAAAAATAAACAAATGTGACTACATTAAAGTTCAAAGCTTTTGCACAGAGAAGGAAACCAACAACAGAATAAAAAGGCAACCTACTGAATGGGAGAAGTTATTTACAAAAGATATAGCAGATACGGGGTTATTATAAAAAATATATAAAAATGTATACAACTCAATGTAAAAAAACTAAAAGAACCCCAAACAATCTAATAAAAAAATGGGCAGAAGACCTGAATGGGTATTTCTCCGAAGACATACAGATGGTGAACAGACACATGAAAAGATGCTCAACATCACTAATCATTAGGGAAATGCAAATAAAAAACACAATGAGAAATCATCTCACATCTGGAAGAATGCCTATTACGAAAAAGACAAGAAACAAGTGTTGCCGAGGGTGTGGAGAAAAGGGAACCCTCCTGCATTGTCTGTGCCGTTTTTAGAGTTTTCCTGCCTCTGCTGGTTCTAAATGGCCTTTTTTCACTCAAAAATAATCCATGTGCTGAAGAGGCCTATTTTGAGGTGGCATACTCTGGTACTCTCCACTATATTAGAACTCCTGGGGATTTCAGTTTAGTTTGTATTATAATCCTCTTTGGGGAGCTGAGATTTCTGGCTTGAAATGATATATTTTACCTGTCTGGAGACTTCTGAATTTTGAGTAAAAAAGAGAATAAGAAAGTAACTAATGTATATATGTACATATAACATGCCTAGTGATTTGTAAAGAACCCAGAATACCTCTTTTCTTCCTTCTTATCTCTCCCCCGTCTTTTTATTTTACTCCCTCCCATTCTACCTCTCCCCTTTCCTTCAATTCTTTTTTCCTTACCTTTCTTTCTACCCTCCTTTTCTTTTTATCAAAAATCAGAAAAGTTCAGATTTTACTTACTTCGACCATGTGCTAAGATAGGCATGGGCTGAGCTGGACCTAATATTGAATATAGGCATTTTACAGAATGTTTGTAAGGTGGAATATTTGTCTGCTTAAAAAGAACAAACACTCTTTGAAAACTCTAGACATAGCTATTTCCATGCTAAAAATGTACAGTGAAAACAATAAAAATGGTACTTTCTTGTGTTTATTAACATTCATTGTTTTTACACTTCTTTAAAGCAAAAGCTAGGCTAACATTATCTAGCATGGGCTAAGTTATGAAACTGAGACCAGACAACTTGCTCCATAAGGAAGTCACAACCAGCAATTTTCATCCCCCAAATGAGTAAATTAGACTTGACTATATTCTATCTTTCCTTTATATCATATTATACAAAAAATCTGTAACACTGAATTAGCTTAGCCACCTTCATGATTGTACCAAACTTAACAATTCTATTATTAGGATTTACTTTTGTTTTCCCCCTCAACAAATATCAAATTATTAATTTTCTTTATTTTATTTGCTACTTTCTGCCTCAACTATTATTTTCTTAAAAAGGTATTTTCCTATGCTAATAAAATTATATTTAATTTCTTAGAATGAAAATTCTTATTCGATTGATTTATGGTTAATAAGAGTCTATCCTTCCAGGGACTGCCTTAGAGAGAGGCACAGCTGTTATCCAAAAAGGATTTGCCTTTTTAGTGACCAGCACTTCACATACAAATCCCTTTGCTCTTTCAGCCTTGCCTACTTGGGGGACTCCTTAGAAATGGCCTAAGAATTCTTGACATTAATGAAGATGAGAAGGATGGAACATAGCTGTTTAGAGCATAAGGAAGAAATCTGTTATTCCTTTTTGGATACTCCTCTAGGTCAACTTAATCTTAATTCCTCATATTCTTCATTGCTCTGGTTTGATTAGATTTTGGCTAATTGAGAAAGAACTAACATTTTCACTCTTTCCTTGCAAACGTTTTTTTTTTGTTTTTTTTTTTCTTTTGCAATTATAGTCGTCATACAATATTATATAAGTTCCAGGTATACACCCCAGTAATAGACTTAATAAGTGATCATCCTAGTAAATCTTATACTAATCTGATACCATACATAGTTATTAGAATATTACTGACTCTATTCCCTATGCTGTACTTTACATCTCCATGACTATTCTGTGTAGTTCTTAGTCCCTTCACCTTTGTCACCTATCCCCCAAACTCCTCTCCCATCTGGCAACCATCAAAATGTTCCTTGTATCCATGAGTATGGTCCTATTCTGCTTGTTTGTTTATTTTGTTTTTTAGATTCAACTCTTGATAGATACATATTTATTACCATTTTATTGCTCATATATTTTTTTTCTTTCCTTCTTATTAAAGAAGACCCTTTAACATTTCATGTAAGACTGGTTTGGTGGTGATGAACTCCTTTAGCTTTTCCTGGTCTGGGAAGATCTTTATATGTCCTTCAGTTCTAAATGGTAGTTTTGCTGAGCAGAATAATCTCAGTTGTAGGTCCTTGCTTTTCATTATTTTGAATATTTCTTGCCACTCCCTTCTGGCCTGCAAAGTTTCTATTGAGAAATTGGCTGACAGTTTTTTTTTTTTGCTGTTTTTAAGATTCTCTCTTTGTCTTTAACCTTTTACATTTTAATTATGATGTGTCCTGGTGGGGACCTCTTTGGATTCATTTTGTTTGAGACTCTCTGCACTTCTTGGATTTGTATTTCTACTTCCTTCACCAGGTTAGGGAAGTTTTCTGTCATTATATTTTCAAATGGGTTTTCAATTTCTTGATCTCTCTCTTCTCCTTCTGGTAACCCCATAATGCCAATGTTGGTATGCCTGAGGTTGTTCTAGAGGCTCCTTACACTATCCTCATTTTTTTTTGGGGGGGGGGGGTTCCTGTTCTGATTGGGCGTTTTTTGCTTCTTTATCTTCCAAATGGCTGTTTTGGTTCTCAACTTCATCGTCTCTACTGTTGATTCCCTGTAAATTATTTCTCATTTCAGTTAGTGTAACTTCATTTTTGACTGGATCTTTATTTTTATGGTTTCCATGTCCTTTTTTATGCCATTAAAGTTCTCTCTAAATTCATCTACTTTTCCCCTAAGTTCATTGAGCATCCTTATAACCAGTGTTTTGAATTATGCATCTAGTAGATAGCTTTTCTCAATTTTGTTTAGTTCTTTTAATGTAGTTTTGTTCTTTGCTATGTTTCCTGAGTTTTGCAGAGTAACCTAATGTCATAGGTGTCCTGTGGGGTCCAGTGGCACAGCCTCCTGTTCACCTGAGCTAGGCACTTCAGGTGCACACCACCGCCCCCCCACCCCCTGCAAGTGGGTCATGTACATCCTCCTGTTGTAGTTGAGCCTTGATTGGTGTTCATACATCGATGCAAGGGATTTGCCACGCCCCCCAGTGCCCACCAATTGGCTGCAAAACATCTTAAATTACCAAATTTCAAAGCAATGTTCTTAAATACTTCTTGTTTGCTTTACAAACAATTAAGTTTAATCATAAGCTCAGTGATTCAGATGACTGCTTGGTGAATAGCTATGATGTATTTCTATGCACTTGTGCATGCATGAAACTGTATGTGTTAGCACGTGTGCATGTGTGCATGTGTACTTGTGTGTATGTGTGTGTTGGGTGGGGCTTAAAGAAGGATACTTCCATAGACTGAAGAGGAGAAAGGTTTGGGTAGGGAGGAGCCGGTGGAGAAAGGGTTAAATCAAACTAGTCAAAAAAAAAAGGGGGAAATCTGTAATACTTTCAACAATGTAGATAAATTAAAAAAACACACCAAAAAAAACACAAAAAAACATTAAGTGTCAACTCTGTGTAAGAAAAGAAACCAGCAAATATGAATATAAAAGCCCAGGCCAGAAGGCTCCTTGTTTCAATGGGTAATTTTTAGGTAACTAATTTAAGCAGCCCTTTCAAGACACAGAGCAGCAATTTTTAAATTGTGATAATATTACATTCACAGGTCTTAGAGGAAGCTGGGGAGCCAAATGGGGCTCTTGGGCCCAACTCCTTCAAGCAGAAGAGCTTTATTTTCATCTGTTTTATACAGTTGACATCTGAGTTAAATAAAGAAATCCTTTAAGAAGAAATTAAAAATTATTTTATAATTTTGAGCTTCTAGAAGACAGCGATAGCAGGTAGAAACACCTTAAAAAAGAGAATAGAGAATAGAAAAATAACTTAATTACACCACAAATTATATATTTCAAAGAAAATATTGTATATTAACAGTAAACATAAGAAATAATTATGATAATAATAATAAAAAACCATCCCATCTTTAACTTCAGGTTTTCATTTTATAGGTTGATCAGTAAGATATTGTAACAATATGATATTTACAAAAATGATATCATAACAATTATTTCATGAAACTTAAGCTGGGCTTATAAGTAATTGCTTTATCCAAATATTTTTTTAAATTTTCATCTGAAAGAAAATATTATTTAAAAATATATATTGAGTGCCCTCCCAGTACTGTGGAATATACAAGGGAAATTCTTAAAATAATCACTGTCCTTAGCAAGCTTAGCATACAACCAAGGAAATAAAATTTATGTTAAACAAAGAGAAGTCAAAACTTTGTCATAATATTTCATTTCTAAGAGAAGTAAGTAGTTAAGTCAGAGGTTGGTTATGTAAATTTAAGTTTTCCAATGGTTTTAGAAGATTATGAAGCTTTATGTAGAAGGAAACATGTGGATTATTACTAGACCACAGGCTGAAAGAGAAATGAGAAGAGAAATGTTGACAGTCACACAATTTACTTTGCTTTCTAATTATAAACTTATTTTATTGTCTATAAATATATAGTGTAATGTTTCCTAAATGAAGGCCATAATTTCAAAAGGATTTATTATCATACCTGTGTTAGATTCCATTACTATCACCTGATTTTGAAAAAGTATTCACAATAATGGCAACCATATTTGTTTCTTAAATCATGCATGATACCATGCATTCCCAGAGAACAAGTGAGAGGTATATGAACATTACAAGTACAACACCTTTTGTTTCAGGCACAAAACTCAGGAAAGAAAGCCTGAGTGTCAAGTAGTCCAGTTGCATGGGTTTAATATGCCAAGGCTTCATTTATTCCTAATGGGGCCATCAGCGTCTTTTGTGATCTCAGTAATTAAGAAGCCAGTTTGATTCCTCTGATTATGGACTTCCTCAAAGCTGGCTGCTAGGTCATAAAGGAAATAGAAAGATACTTTGGAGAACTAATGGCTGCCCGTGTGTGCTGAGTCAGTCTTGAATTTAATGAGAGGCTACACTGACTTATGCAGGACCACTTTTTGTCTCTGAGATTATCTACTTTAATATGTTGATTGCTTCTGCTTGGGCATCATTTTCCCTATAGAGACACGGGCCATTTATGTAGTTTTAGAAAATTAATTCTATATGGGAGATGAGAGAAAACTTAGAGTAACAGGAGAAATTCTAAAGTGAAACAATGTGTGTAGAGATCTATATTAAACAAAAAATGCAGAAGTGGGAGGCTTTCTGTGATATTTCAGTTGAAGGATGGAAACCGGTGACTTTGTTACAGATATCATTAGTACAGTCATGTTCATTGGAAGACAGCAGAATGGTTTAAGGACTCTCCATGGAAATGCTATTTTATCCCACTCATTACCTCACCACCCATCTCCAATTTTGTTTATGGACTCCTTAATGAATGCCAGAGAGCAGTGAAAACAAGAAAAGGGGATTAGATGGGCCTAAACAGTGAAGCAACATGAATCACTATGATGGATTTCATTAATTAGAAATTGAAATTAAAGACACCAACCTGTGAAAAATTGGACCTCTGAAGGTTGTTCCAGGACACTGTCTGTTCTAATTTTCAGAAGTTAATTTGACAGAAATGTTTAAAGTATGGTGTGTAAGAGAAATCTGGTGACTCAGAATAAAAATCACAGTGGGAGAAAAGGAAGCTTTTTGCCATTTTCCTTTCCAGCGCATGCTTTGATTAGTCAAGCACCAGAAAGCCAAATTTGGGACACTGCTGAAGTTTCTTCTATATAAAAAACTAAAAAGGTTTTTTTGTTCACTCTTCGACCTAGGAGGCATGTGTGGTTATTCAACCGATTTTTTAATTGTGAGGATTTTCTTCTGAATAAGCTCTTCTGAATCACAAGGTCCTCTGGTGAGCAAATAATAAGAGGTGAGAAGGTGGGAATAGAGGGGCAGAGGAATGAGAAACGAAGGGGGATGATCGCAGTTGCTCTCTATGAGCATATTAAATAACTGGTCCTCAGTTTAAACAAGCACAACCTCAATTAACCAGTGTTCAACTATCTAGAAATTAAATAAACTGAAAGGATTGTTTTATAGCTCCAGTTCTTGGACAAAGAGAGAATAAGCAGAAATAATAATAATAACATGAATAAAACGGTGGCAGCAGCAGAAACAACATGCTGGTTATTCTTTCCTGTCATCTTCCTTTCCACTTCCATTTTCTGCCCTGCTCTTTGCCCTTGGAGGTTGACCAGTTGGCTATATCTCCGGGACTGCCTGGTTCTCTTGTTTAGGGTAGGTAGGGTTTCAACCAATAGAAGTTAATAGCAAAAGATTAGATATCAGGAGGAGAGGAAAGTGAGGGTATTTTCCCCTAGTTTCTTCCCTACATCAGGGTGGTTGTTGCATTTATTGCCTCTTCTATGGCACAGTTTCTATCAATCAGTTTCTATTATTTGGCTCCTCTCTGCAAAGACTATTTGCCCATTCTTTTTCTCCTGCACTGTTTTAACACTCTTGTCAGAAATATAAGTATGATTTTCATCAGGTAACTGATAAAAGTATTTTTTCATATCTATTAAATGTCTTTATAGAAACAAAATCGGGTTGAAAGGAAGGTAATCTTAATTCTATATTCAGCACTTCAAGAATTCTATATAATTTCCTTATAGTCGCATTTTCTCAATCTTCCTACTATAAACATAGGAGAATTCATGAATCTTACCTCCCCAATGAGATAAAGGATCTCAAAAGATGGTCAAACTCTCCACCCTGCTCTGCATGTACATCCAGCTCCTCTTATCTTGGAAGCTAGACTATGTCTTTAACTGCTTTAAATGATAGAATGAGGAGAAAGCCACCTTCTGGGACGTATGAACAAGGTGTTAAGACAAAAGTTCTACCCACTAGGGAGGAATTACAGACTACTGTGGTGGAGACAGTTGCCAAGTAGAAAGGCCCTGGGAAGCAAAACATGCTGTGAGGAAAAGAAGCCACTGAGGTACCAGATGTCCAGCCATATGACAACATCTGTTATTTCACAACTGCATGAGAAACCTCCCAGTTAGGCCCCAGCCAACACACAGATTTGTGAGATATAATAAAATGTCAGTGGTTTAAGCTACTGAATTTTGGGGTAATTTATGATGCAACATTAGATAGCCATAGCAATAACCTACTTACTAGAAGTGTAACTGTGAAAGGTACTTAAGCTTCCGGAGGCTCAATTTCCTCATTTTCAAAATGTGAATGATAATAATTAACAATACTGTAGGTTACCTTAAGGTCTAAGGTAAAAATGAGTTAAAATGCTCAAAGTAGCCATTGAGCATAGAGTCCGGAACACAGGAAATAGTCAATAATTTTTGTTCTTATTGGTAACATTATTATTACATATTTTTTATCTTCAACTCCTCAGATAATTATAATATATATATATACACAAATTATATATATATATATTCATTTGGAAATATTTATTAAGCACCTAAAGTATTTTACTTGCTTGACTACATGTTTGAGAGTCTAGGATTAGTAAGAAAGGATAAGAAAGATTAAAATATTCTCAGCAGGGGGCTGTGGGGACAGGGAAAGGGTGTAAATCTAAGGCAGAAAGAAGAAAGTTCTGTAAATTGACAGAAACTACTTAAACTGAGACTTGAATGAGAGTTTGCTTGGGAAGGGTGAGT